>NW_023503978.1:0-39724 GCF_014529535.1 Bradysia coprophila | reverse complement strand
AAAGAATTTAAGAACTTACTTCACCGTTCAGACTGTGATATCAAAACTTACTAGTTTCATCATTTTCTCAAATTTGATTATAGTTTTCGTTTGGATTAAACAAAAGACTGAATGCGAATTGTATCGATTGGTACGAATCATTCTGCTTTTATACCAAATCGAAAAAAAGTGTTTCTTCTGGTTGCACCACTTTCCCTCCAACATTCAGTCGCGCAATTTCAGCACACACTCATTTAATATTTCCAATATTTTTAAATTTAATTTATTTCCAACACATCTCTCGCGAATGAGTTGCAATGTCGACAAGTACAATATTGTAGTGCGTAGAGTTAGTGTGTTATTTAATCTTTGATTCTTCTTCTCTAATTTTCAATTTATATATCACGTACAATGGACACAGTATATGTATTACATAAAAGTTGATATCATCGCGTCAATCAAAATTTTAATGAAATTTCAAAAAAAATCTTACCGATATTTCGATAGGTGATTAGGTGTAATAGAACGTTTTGTTTTCGGTTTTGTAGTTCTGAATGCACTAAATTCTGCATCTGCTAAATTTGTAGATTATGTTTTGAAAATTGTAGTCAATTCATGGTGTTTCAAGAAATTAATTCCGTATTAGACAGGCTCTTCTCAAGTGCCTAAGTATTCTTAGAGTTATTCAGGAAGTTTCTTCAGGTCTTCCTTAAAAATATCGGTTGAAGCTTGCACAAGATGATTTTTTGAAAAAATTTGAGTTGACGATTCTCCAGACTCCATTTGTTATCAAAATGGTCCTAATGAATAGTTAGGGTATGCACTATGACTTAATCACAAGGTCAAATTTTTCTCTTTTTTTTGAGCTCTTTACAGGAGTTTTAATACAAAACTATTTTCAATTCAAGTCTTTCCATAGCCCATTGTAAAGATTGGAGTCTAGACACCAAAAAAATGCTTCGATAAAAAAGTATTCGAAAAATGAGTTGTGGAAAGCTCGAAAAAACTACAAAAATATCCACGGCCGCAAAACTTTTCGATCCGAAAAAAAATATTGTCCAATGAAAAAGATTTGCCTGCGAAATAATAGACTATATTCACACACCACTTCCATTAGCACCATTTTAATGACAATTCGATTATTCGTAAAGTCAGCTGAACTACCAAAGTACCCTTAGTTCGGAAAACTCGAAAATATAAAAGAAAAACGTCTTGGGCTGAATAGGACTAGATGGTATTATATGACAATCACTCATTTATTATGCAAAACAGAGATTGTGTTGTAACAGAATCACGACCTTTCGAAGTTACAGATACACGAAAAGACCATGTTCGTTATTAAGTTTAATAGTTTAAAGGGAGACAGTGGGCATACGAGACAACGTAATTGAATCCAAGAAATTATACATCCTTTCGACAATAAAAACAAAATTCTAATTTTATTAACCGTTAAGTTGCTCGAATTTACAATGTGTACATTTGAATAGCCCTTGGAATCACAGTAATTCTAACCGGTTTCACCTCATATGACTCGTTATCGATTGAGAAAAAAATTTCTTTTTCCTCCGTACTGACCACTTCGGGAACAATTTCAACAGACCGAATATCTTCGTTCTTACATTCAAAATCGTTGATTCCCAATCGACTCCAACTATTCTTAACAAAGTCAATGCTGGACTCTTCATATTTTCCAATTTTTAACGACATTTTCGGCATTTCATCGGGTAGTCGGTTCACATTGGTGGTCAGCAGCAGTTCAGAAGGTTCGACATCGATTTCGTGTCTAGTTTTGCAGTTTTCGTTGGTAATCTTTGAATAGTCTGGTCCTGCAACTTTTCGATTGGATGAAAAACTGATTTTCGGTATAAACCTAGACCACCAACGCCGATTGGATTCAACGACACGTTCTTCATGTTTCACAAAACAATTCTTGCAGCCCGAACATGGAGGCGATAACACTAATTTAGCCTTACATTTCCACTGTGCACCGTTGTCGAAAGCATTGAAAAGAAACGTTGCATAGTCTCGCAGTGACCCGAGGTACCAGTACTTATCACGTCTTGTCCAAATATCGCGATAAGCACCCCAATGTAAGGAATCGATAGCGTAAACTGGCTTAACATTTGATGCATCCGTGTCACCCTCTGCTTGCAGAACTTCTATTTTCATCACATCTTTTGGTTCCGTTTTTCCGCGAACAATTGAAATTGAAGCATTTGCCATTCCTTCCACCTCTTTCAAATTTGATGATTTATTGAAATCGTACAGGTGCATGGCTAAAGAGTTGGTTCTTCCAACTGGTAGAACTCCAATAGGACAATTTTCGAGATACGGTCGTCGTAGAAGTCCTAAAGTGTAAGTTGTAATTTAGTTTTGTATGACAGTGGAAGACTGATGTAGGAACTGAATGACCTACCGGTAATTGTCTCAGAAACTGTTCCGTCACCGCCAGCAACTAATATTGAATCTGGTAGAGATTCTAACTCTTCAATGTATCTGCGTGCATGACCTTCTGAGTCAGTCTTGATTATTTCGATTGCAATTCCAGCCAGGTGTAGAATAGGCGCGCAATATTTTTCAAACTGAAAAAGTGAGATAATTGTCACTAACGGAGCGGATAGTATAGGTTTAAGCGAATGGAATGTGAGTTCTATAAGAAATTGTCAGGCTGGATGAATGGATGAAAGACGTACCGAGTCTACAGCTGATTTCTTATCAGCAACTGGATTCAGAATAACCAGGACTGTCTTCTGTTTAGCTGTGACTGGCTCTCCAACATCTCCATAGGACACAGCCTCCTGACAGTACTTTCTCATCATTTGGTTGATTCTGAAGAATAAATTGTATGTGAACTTGTTTGTGAGAGCATGGGTAACGACGTAACACTTACTCATATTTTTCGTTGGAATACGAAACGCCGTAAGAGAATGCAACTGCAGCGAATGCTGACTTTTTCCAATTGTTTCTAATTGTGGTAAAGATTTTAACAACTTTTGCCATTGTTAAAAATCTCTTTCGGTGGTAGATTTCAGACTCCGGTATCCACTGACATTTCACAGACAGCTGATAACTGATGTCACCGCTGAAGTTTGTTGTTCAATTTCGCTGCGTTGTTCTGTCATTTTCTTTGCGTTTCGTAGCTGAACATCAAAACAACAACATAAAAACGTGTGCTTGGGATTTTGAACAGTGGAAATTTGGATTCGAAAATATATTAGATTCATATGAATATGAGAGACGCTTCAAAATGACCGACAAAAAATTGGACATAACATTGGAATTTGGGTATGTTGATCAAGTGTACAGTGTAGTCAGAAAATTTGATGGTAAATAAACCGGTTGCCTTTCAGTGGTGGTGCAGAATTTTTGTTCAATAAAATCAAGAAGCATGAGGTGTCATTGGATGGGAAGAAAGTTCGTAAGTAGTTTCGACTCAGGAAAATACAAAATTACAAAACAACTACTGTTAATTTGAACTAAAACAGAAAATCGACCTCCTCCATCTGTGTCACAATGTACAAACTGAAAAATTTGTCCTTTCCCTTTCCTTTCAGAGACTATCCGTGATCTTCTCACGTGGATGAAAGAAAACATTTTGACTGAACGTCCGGAATTATTCATTCAAGACGGATCAGTGTGAGTTTTTGAAATTACGTTTATCCTGTGTAATCATCGCTAATTATTGAATTGAACATTTATACAGACGGCCAGGTATTTTGGTACTGATAAACGATGCTGACTGGGAATTAATGGTAAGTATTGAACACAAATACTTTAGACATTCGACTCACGGTTTCAGTGAAAATTAATTTCAATGATTCAATCAATGTAGGGCGAACTAGAGTACGAAATCCAACCGAAAGACAATATTCTTTTCATATCAACACTTCATGGTGGTTGAGAGGGTGGTATTAAAAACGAGCAACGAATTGAACAAAAATAAAATCATTTCAATCGCCGCTCGAGTATAGTACATATATTGTGCATCTTTGTACGTTTAAAGTTGAGAAGTGATAGAAATAAACAACAGCAGAAACAACAAAAAGCAACAAACAAAAAAAAATGTTTTTTTTTTCAGTAAAAGAAAAACGTTTCCACTTCACCACAACACATAGCTTTTGATGTTGATTTATTGAGTTTGAAATAGTTCAAATACAATACATCTCCTTTACCACTTTATGTACGAGAGAACCGAGTATTATTACAGAAGAGGGGTGCTGTTATGTGCAGATTGGTATGTCCATATCCAAACCATCGTTATAATATAACAACTTGGATAGTTCGACACAAAGTCGATATTCGAATGGAGAAAATGAACTCTTTCCGATAACAAATTGTTCAATTAAATATCCAGCGCAAGATCTACGTTCGTTTTAATAAAAATAAAATCAAGAAAATAAGAAGAAAAAAAAGGTTGAGAAAAATCTATAAACTAGCGATATACTGAACCATGAACTGAAACCCGGCATATATACATTGCGGTGAAGTTTTCTTTTGCAGAACACATTTATTTCGAGATTTTAAATGAAACGTAACTAGCGAGGTATGTATATATACACTGTACGCCGGTACATATTAAATTAATGAAAATAGGTTGAATGACTGTTGACTGAATGCGAATTTTCAGGAACGACAAGTAATTCTAATATTACTTTTATGGTAGCTACAGGATAGTCTGATCGTGTTGTGATTGAAAGTAATCCTATTTTATTGGGTCCAACCTTACCTCTAATGCATTAATAGCTAGATCATGTTTAATCAGTGTTTGGCGCTTTGCGCGTAGTCCTTAACTTACAGTCGATGATTGAATTAGGCTAATCAATTCAATACAGTTTCTTAATCCTAAGATACCATCTGTAGTATGCACACTCCAACCATTCGCCTCCCAATTACATTTAACGGGTTTGTATACTATAAAAGAGAGATAAAAAAAAATTGTTTAAATTGAACTCCCTCTCTCGACGGCAAAAATTAAGTCAGAAATTCAACACAAATTAAATGAAATTAATCAGTTTTATTTTACATTAAACCAAAGTGCATTTTGGATATGACTGCCGGTGCTTTATAAAAGGACACACAAGTTCGTATTGCACAATAATTTTAAAATATCATACAACATTTCTAGAGCTGTAGTTTATATGATTCGTTCATGTACAATTTTATGGGAATGAATTTCCCACTGGATTTGTTAGATAATTAATGGTGGAATCGTTATAAAGTTCTGTTTTTGGTGACTATATATGTGTGTGGATATGATATGGTTTTTGGTGTTATACTATTGTGGAAAGAGTGGCTGTTACTGTAAATCGGCGTTGCACTCTCGGTGGATATAAATACACTTTATGCTCAAACACATGAGTGTGGGCGAACGAGAAGTTCGTATATAGTTTCAACAAATTTATTATTTTGATGAAAATTTACAAAATTTATTCCAATGTTGGTATCCTATAACCAAAGATACCAGATACACATAGGACTAAATTTGTATGATTTCAATTTCATTATAATAAATTTTTCATTTTCAGTTAGTCGTTTTCCATTTCGATATTTCATTACAATGTATGATTATTTCTGTATATTCAAAATCATTTAGCTTCGCGTTTCTATTTTCTGACCAATTTTTTTTTCTCCCTATGCGTTGCGGTTGGTTATATACATTGATATAAGCAGCGTTTCTGATGGCATCTCCATTTTCACCTCAATATGTCTATCCGTCTTCATACATTTTTCAAGCGTTTGTGCATGAATTTTGTTTGCGTTAAATTTCATTTTCTTACGATTTACTAGACCCAATTTTACCCGAGAAATGTATAATATGAATGAACAAATACAGCACACACTGCATCATGAGTGAGATATGATGAAAACATTATAACCTGAACAATCATGTGGCCTTGTTTATTCAAGGGACGTAATTCTGATCTCAATTTTTTTTTTTTAGGCAAATAATGCAACTTGGTTAATGATATCATAATATAAATTCAGTTTATTTATTAGAACCAGGGCTGATTGCATTAATTAGAACATTAATTCTGAAAAATTTTTCGTAACTTTTTAGAATTGAAATTCCGAAAAAAAGGCCGTGATCAGCAAGACTGTAAACTTTGGGGAGGTATCTAATAAAATGGCGGTCTGTGTGACCTCCCCAAAGTTTACAGCCTTGGTGATCAGAACATTAGGATATCATGCCAATTAGGGTCGGTCGATTTTTGAATATTTTCCATCCGAGCTTCTGGACCTAGCTGATGCGACTCAGTGAAGTCTAAAGAAAAAAAATATATGTATGTCGAAAATGGCTAATTTTTAGTCACTCTCATGGCGATCACTCGACCGCATTTAAAACTTTTCTCAAAATCTTTTTGCATCTGGGTTCCCTATCTTTAAAATAAGCTATTGTGCGAAAAAATTTAAACTCATTTTGTGGAAAAATCTGCAATAGAAATCTCTCTCAAATAAAAATATCGAAAAACTGGGGAACTTTTTTACCCGGAAAAAGTTTTTTCGTTACAAAAAGGATGTGTCTTTTGGGTTTGTTTATTAGAGTAGACCCTGTATTTTATACTAAGACCGTTTTACCAACAATTCTCTTTTTGGCTTAGACAAGAAAGCCTTTACAGCCTCGAAAAAATAAAAATCATCTTGGGCAAAGCATAGAACATTTTCGAAAATATCTTTGTTGGTCTTAAAATTTTCTTTAGACTTCGCTGAGTCGGATCAGCTAGGTCCAGAAGCTCGGATGGAAAATATTCAAAAATCGACCGACCCTTATGCCAATGTACTTCGATAGACAGACATAATGATAGTCTTTTTAAACATAGACCTTTTTGAAGGATTAAATCATTTCAGATCGCTTTATAACATTCAGTTGCAAGTTGAAACTTTATGAAGTTGAAATATGTAATTGCACATTTCGTTATGTCTCATCTTTAATCTTTAATTTTCTATATCGTCAACAGGTCAAAGTGAAGCAAAGTGAATGCTTTCAGGTAGGGTCTTCCGATAAAATGATGTTAAGCTTGTTATAACTGACATCAGTTTAAGAATTTTGATTGAACAAGAAACAAGTTTTAAGAAGATAGCACAGGTACTTATATGGTGTCTGCATTGTTTAAATAATAATGGGACAAACGAATTACTTATTAAACATAGGATTGTAGTTAGTTAGGCATAGAGTATGTAAATGTTTCACTTAGACACTGATCAAATATTGGGTAACAATTACGGAAACTCTAGAAATACTAAATGCATACCCACGATTGAGACACAAGGCTGTGCAATCAAAGTCCGAATATACAAATTTGAATAAGGCTTCATCAAATTGACTATAAAGCCGTCTGTTGATTACTTTTACAGTTCAGTAACCGGCGAAATAATTTACATCAAATCAACGTCACAAGTTAGTAGAAAAAAAAAACATTTTTCCATTTCCTCAACATCTGGATTGTACGGTTCATTAAAAAAGCTATATCATCATATTCCTGTATAATGGCGTCACAACACCCAACTAATTGGGGTACAAATTACCGCAGTATTTATGAGCGCAATCAAATTTTACTAAATAACCAGGAATTGTCAGATGTAAAATTTCAATTCGAAGATAACACTGTGCTGTTAGCCCATAAATTTATCCTGGCCAGCAGAAGTCCTGTGTTCGAGAAAATGTTTATTTATTGTCCTACCGATGAAAATTTCATTCAAATGGAGTGTGTAACAGCAAATATTTTCTTTAAATTCTTGCAATATCTCTACACAGACGATATTTCATGGTTACGAGTGTATAATGTTGGTCCAGTTATGGCTATAGCACACAAATATGGAGTTAATCATTTAGAGGAATTGTGTTATGACTATATGTCCGGAAGATTGAACATCGAAAATGCATGCACATTCTTACAGCATTGTTACCCCTTTCGCAACAAATTCACAGAAAAGCTGTTCTCCTTTATTGATGCGAAATGTGAAGATATAATATTGCAGCAAAGTTTTTCCGACCTGTGTATCGATGCACTTTTATGTATTGCTAAACGTGATACGTTGGTTGTGCGAGAACATCACCTTTTCAAACAATTAATCGACTGTACTTATCTGGCTTGCAAGAATACCAAACCAAATCCGAATGCAAAAATTGTTTTCGATCAAATACGCTTTCCTACTATGAACGTATGCGAATTCAATGAATGTCTACGAATCGCTCCAAACTTTTTCACTGACGAAGAAAAACTTTGTATTTTCAATTGTATACGTGGATCGGATCGGACCCAACGGAGGAGTGTATATAATTTGGCATATCCGAGTGTCAAGCGAGAATGGAAGTTAGTCAAAGAGTATCTGTTCGAGCCACAAGGCTACGATTGCACTCCAGGAAACAAAAATTTTGCTATGCGTTTCCAAGTAACAAAATCGATAGAACTGAAAGAAATTGAATGTTTTGCAAATGATAACTGTTCGTACTTTGTCGAATTGGTTGATGGACGCCAGCGATCAATATTTTCCAGATTCGTCCCGTTTTCGGACTCATACGTGGTAACGACTTCAATGAAATTAGAACCGTTAACCATGTACACTTGGAAAACTTGTATGTACTGTACGAGTACTATACGATTTGCTGTGTCGCAAGGCAACAATAAAATTCAAGCTTCGAATACGTTTTCGTTTGTGGGAAAGGGTAGGAGTGCACTGAAAAAAATTAAATTTGTTCAAAAGTATTTTATGTGTCTTTCAATCAGTCGATTTATAGTAAATTAAGGAATGGAAAAATGTCTGCACAAAGACGAAACCAATGTGTTTGTTACAATATTCGAAAACATTTAAAATAATGAAAAAAAAGTATTCAAAACTATTCTAATACATGGGAATAGAACTTGTGAATTGTGTACTTAGATCATACACGAACTTAATCTCAGTTTAACTTGGTGTCCCAGGCACCAAAATTTTGTGCTTTAAGAGCGTCGTAAAACATTTTCTTCACCTCATTATATTTCTCAATCCCTTCGGCCGACCAATCGGTTAGCTTTTCATCGATGTCATGGAACATATACCTGAATGCACTCCGTGACACTTGTGACGCCTTGCCGTTCTTCTTCAACCCAGTATTCAGATCGATTATCTCTGCGCCTCGTCCCATGCTCCAACAAACGCCATAATCTTCACACGAAGCAAAATTCGAAATTTCCATCACGAATGTGGATTCGAATTTTGGAGTGTTCAGTCGATATCCATCGGTTGAATTTAGATTTGCTACCGGCGACTTTTCCAACCGTCCGAACATAGCTCGATGTAAGTGGAATGGCACATAACTGCTGCCCAGGACGATCGATTCTAAGTAAATCGGTTTGATGTATTTGGATAGAGCTGCACCCTATAACATCAACATCATTATCGAATCAGATTTTAAATGAGGTCAGTATTTACTAGTTTACCTGTAAGCCAAGTATGTTCCATCGGGCCATTTTGTCTGAGCATGACATCGATTTTATCCGTTGAGCGTTCTGGAAATAAAGTTCTTATTTTCGTTTCCAGTTCGGTCATTGAAAATAATTTACGGTCTCGGAAAGGTTATCCGTCCCACCAATTTTTTTCGTCCGCAGTGTTCCCTGTCTAGCCCTACATGGAAAATGGTAATATGAAATCGATTAATTTAAAATGGGATTGAATGAGATCGCCAACATTTTTTTCAGCTGAGCACATCCTTTTAAGCTGAACACTCTAGCATCACCACAAGGTATCGTGTTCACGTACAAATGAAATTTCACTTCTGCTTTCAATTGAATCTCTTTCCCACTCAAAACAAATATCGATGGTTTCACTGAAAGCATAGGAATGGGAAGCAAGATATGGAATAGAAAATAGATTGTGTTTCAGAGATCGAACTTACTTTCTAACATCGATAGGAGTTCTCGGTATAAGAAACGAACGAAGCTTCGTCTAACCAACACCTCTGCGTGCATGTCATGCAAAACTCTGCCATTTTTGTCTTTAAGTTTATCTGCAAAGCATTTCGTTCCAGTACCAACAGCGACCACCGTAGCATCATTAACCGACATTCCATTAGTCATTACGATTCCAGAAAGCACTTTGTGGGCTTTGTATTGAACATTGTTTCTCATAAGTTCATTGAACTTGCTTCTTACAAGTCTATTTAAGATGAGAAAAAATTGTTCGTCATTTCAAATTCCACGTAAAATCATCGGTTTTAACAAACATTTCAATTGAATCGGCAAAAGGTTGTTCCAGCCGAAATGGTAATAATTGGGGCGGCCAAGATATTTGTTGAAGTTTGAAGCCAGCAAGACTTTTAAGAGCTGTTTCAGCAGCACTTTCTTTTGTTATTTCAACTGAACTACCCCATTGGTAGTAAGTTACACCTCGAATTGAAATGTGGTACTTGATTCGATTGTCGATTTTTTCCCATCCATCAGCAGTTATCTCTGACTCAAACAATAAATCCAATGCCTTCCTCATGGGGTTGGCATAATCACTGGACTTTTTCATAGCGTATTGAATGCTCGGTTCAGATAATCTTTGCCTTTTAGCTGCATTCGGAACAAAGTTCATGTCATCGTCATCGTAATATTCGAGTGCTCGTTTATGGTTCGAGCCTTGATCATTTTCATCGAAAGATGTATAGTAGTTTTCGCCAAGAAATTGAAATTGGTCGAAACTAACGTTGTGATAATTTTCATTCGTATCAGAAAGCTGATAATTTGGAATCATTTGTGGCTGACCGTTCCATTGAAGTGGATTTTCATGAAAGGTATCGCCATTTCCTTGGTAATATCCTGGAGTATTATTATATGGATCAAAATACGGATTCTGAGCAGGATCCATATTATAATTAGTTGACTGAAATAATCCTTGTACTCTTTGTAGGAAGTTCATCTTGACGTGTCTATGATTGAAATCAATTGATTGAAATCGTTTACTCGAATTTTTTTTATGTAAACTGTAAACAGTTACTCACGTCTTCTGGAAATTTATTTTCAACAAATTCACTTAAAAATCGGTGTTTTTCTGGTTAATTCCGAATTTTAAGATCGTCACTTTATGCACACACAAAACAGGGACACGAGTCAATGCTCTCCACAAAATGCCTAACCTAACTAATCATCAAAATTACGAATTATTGCGACGGCTAAAAAAAACAAAAGACATATGATAGCACATATGGTGATAGAGAAATAAACAAAATGCCAGCCAGTGTCATGTATTGGTGTCTGTGTCTCTACGAACTCTTACCCAAGGATGTGAAACAGGAGAATGGACTTTAGAAACTAAGGGTAAAATCTATTACAATTTAGTACTTTTCTTCATAAAAAGACTGCTGTCACTGAATTATTTTTTCATGAACAAACTTCACTGCAGTGACATTTAATGGGAATGAATCGATGTGAAGTTGTTACACAAAAAAATAGTACAGTGAAATTGAAGTACTATAAAAAAAATGTGGCGCCTCTACAGGCCAACCGACTAGGCGATCATATGATATGATGTATTCAGATTAGTGGAGTGCATCGACAAACCACTAACTCTAATATGATGTTCAACTAATCCGCAACATCTTATATCTGAATGCATTTTACACCATGTTTAGTTGAAACACTTTAAGCACCTTGTGTATCCTTACTTTCGTTTTAATAACAAAATTTTTCCAAGAGCTCCGTTTTTAACCTGTTACAGACGGCAAGCATATGACCACGAGCATTATCGGGTATATTACCTCCATCGATCAAAGTATTTTTAATCGGATGATTTCAAATCTTGAACTTAAATTTTTTTAAACATGCATTTTACTATGTAAAGAACCACATTACCCAGAGCTTGTCATTATTTTTGTCGTTGTTATCGTTAGCAAACTCAAAAGCCCATATGAACATTGTTCATAGTAATTGTAATGCTCCAAAAATAAGAAAAAACGGCGTTACTTCGTCTCGGATCAGCAAACTTTTCACACCTAGCAACATTTCCATCATTTATCTCATTGAAACCCAGATTTTCTCCCTCGAACTGTTATCGGACAAAATATCATTTTCGCATGGCCTTTTGGGTGGAGAAAATATCTGGGTAAATCCACGTATTTTGTGACAGAAATTTTTATCTTTCACTCTCACAACATCCCCATTGTATTGTAGCGATGGCGCTCTACAACATGCATAGTCACATTTGGTAACATGACTTACGGTATGTTTTTTCGCATCTTCTTTGGTGCGTATTCGTACATCAAAAAGAGACATTTGCTTTGGTAACATGACTTACGCTGGAATTTCCCATCTATTTACCAACTCAGTGACGGAAAGTAAAACTTCGTTTCAATTTTTGTTTTGAATCCACACCAGCGTTGTCGATTTATTGAAATAGTGGAATGATGTATTTCAAATGCTGCTGTGATGCTTTGATAGTGTAACAACGTGGTTCAAGTGATAAGGCTCCTCGTCTACAAGCCTCTGTTTCTTCTCTTCAATACCTCCTTCAATAAAATCTACTGGATAAGTCGGTGTCAATTGTAATTCTGTTAGCCAAAAAAAGCCTTCGTATCGTATCTACTCTCTTAAATTACAACGGAAAAATCTTCATTCAGTCATTTCCTCTGTCGTCCCTCTTTAGCTAAAATATCTCTTATTATGCCACGCGACATATTTTACGACATTAAATTAACAACAAAAGAATGAGACTACGTACTTTGCACGAGTCTGAACAACATCTCGACCTGGCTATAATTTTTGTATTTATATCCATTCCATTCCGCTTTTTACACTTAATTTTTGAAACACACCATCAACACCATAAATAATGACATAACTACCTGTTTTCAAACCATTTTTATGTGTACACAATTCAAAAATCACGATAAAACATTTTCCAGTAAAATAAATTTTCTTTGTTTCTCTATCCGGTCGTTTTTATCCCGAACCAACTTCTCTGTCGTAAAAAGTGTTTCCATCAACTCACTTGAATACAAAAACACCGGCAGCTAAATGTTGAAGATAAAAAAGGAAGAAAAATCAACGACAACAAAGACGAAAAGGCAAATATAAAACAAAAGACTTGTATACAACGGCATGTTTTCAAATTAAAACGCGGTTTATTGAATGGTTTTTCCTGACTCAACTAAAAATGTCTTTTATGACAATGGAAGCTAATAAAGTGAATATGAAGCAGTTACTTGAGAAGTAAAATTGCATTTGAAACGACTAAACGAGCGACAAGCATTCATTCTAGCAAAATTTAATATTGTTAATAACGGGTGTACCGTTCTCCATGACAAAAAATTGTCGTTACTTTTTTTATTTTTCTCCACACTTTCCATTTAAAACTTATATTTTTCTCGATTTTACGTACAACAATATTCACTGGTTAAATCTATTATGTGTGTCAAATAGCTGTGGTGTTATAAACGTTGTATATTGCACGTGGGGTCAGCGGAACCGGAAATATTTAACATAAAAAGATAAAAGAGAAAAGTTTTTGATGAAAAATTTTATAATGAAATGCCTTGATGAACCCGTCTTTTGTCTTTTTGTATAACTTTAAATATTGCTTCGAAGTATTATATACCCAACCCATACCTGTTGTTTGGGGGTAAATGTTTAATGTAAGACGGCTACACATTTTTGGAATTTTAACCGTAAACGCTTCGGAAACCAATTATACACCGAAAGGGACGAGACCACTTAAGCTACATTGCTAGTGAACTTTCCCGTCGAGAATAACATAATATAAAATCAATTTAACTTGAAAATTCAACAAATATGACTGAAACGTTTCGGGATATTTGTAGTTTTTAATCGTTCTAAAACGACTGTTGTCGACAGCGATGATAAAAAACGATTACCTCCAGATAATATTCCCTTAAAAATGAATAAATTATGACAAATTAAGTAAAACAATTCAAATCAACAAACAGAAGTACTAGATTTAACGAAATATTCGCCGTTTAAATTGGATAAAAAATTGTGAGATAACGTTGCAAGTAAATTATAAACATTCTCCTGCTATAACAACCGGACTCAAAATAATGTTTAAATCGTTTCTACCAAATAGAAGTACAGCCATGAGGGCAGTTATGTCTGACTCAGTCGACACCATACTTTATTTCGAACCATTTTCGATAAATATCCCATAAATGTACCAGAATAGCAGCAACTGTTTCTTTGATTCTAGTTTTTGTAGCAATTGTAATAAAAATATTACAAAATTGTTGTTTAGCTACATGTAACTAAAATATTTCCTAACATTTATTTATTGTTGGATGTTGGCAATAGTATATATCTATATATAATCGAAAATAGCATGAGTTTTCTGCATTCAGTCGTCACAGACGATATAACGTACAGCGTTCTCGAAATAAAACCTTATTTTATCATTATTATTTCATATTTGTTTTCCTTCTATTTATCGAGTGTATTTATCGGTATAAATATTATTTTTATTATTTGTATTAAACTGCTTCGTATATCCACACTCAATGAACAAACTCTCGTGCAATAATCACGTGATGCAAAATTTTCCACGTGACTCTAGTTGAAGCCAGGGATCATTTATTTTTTATGAGTATTATTATTCTGCTTCATTTATACTTATATATGTATGTATAAACTGGTACAAATGTTTATGGATGCTTATCCTAAAAGCTTCATCCATTGATGTGAGTATTGAAAGCTATTACAGTTATGCATTTCCTTTTGGCAATAGTGTTTTGGGCATGGAGCTAAACAAATCTATTTTAATATTAGAGCATTTTACGATATACGTATAGATGGTGTGCATTATTCTTATATGGTGAAATTTATGTGCATTTAACAACCAGAAAATGTTACCCCTCTATGTGCCATGTATCTTTCCAAGTTATTCCTTTTTTGGTTTATTAATGTCTCTCCCATTGCATTGAAAATGGCACAATTATGAGAACAGGAATTAATAAGAAAAGAAAAACTGAAACTTGGTCAGTCTTTAGAAATTTTTATTTGGACCAATGGAATCCTTCTGATACTAACAAGTATTTCACCAACCTGTGAAATCATCGAATGTTCCACCGAGGAACATCTCTTTTATTCAAGGTTTTTTTTCGTAATTCGCATCAAAAATACATCGAGGGGTAACCGACTGGCCGAAATGGTGGCAAATCAATTACTAATTCCTTTTAATTGCTTTCAATTCCTTTTATTACTTCAATTACCGGATTAACACCTATACTTGCCGGATTCGCCATTCAATTTCTATAATTCCAATAAATTTCTACAATTCCACGAATTTTCGAAATAATTCCACTATATTTTCCGTTATTATTCAAATCCATTGCGACATATTTTTTTGTAGGAAATAGTTGGTGACTCACTATAAATAACTGTCTCATAGAGACTAAAATCAAAGTTAAAGGAGCATTTTGTAATGAACAGATTATTTTGAAACGCTTTCGGCGAAACTAAAATTTGGAACAGCTATGTTGCAGCTTCTCGGATACTACGGTAAATAATTGTAATTGGTGGAAATACAAAAAATTGATGGAGTTATTAAGGATTGACCGGAATTAACTGGGAATACGTAAAATTGATGGAATTAAAAGGAAATGACTGGAATTGACTGGAAATACGTGAAATTGATGGAATTATGAGGAATTGACTGGAAATACGTGAAATTGATGGAATTATCAGTAATTGACTGTAAATACATTAATACATTGTAAGGAATTGAAAGTAAATTAGACTAATACAGATAAGTATGATGATCGGAAAAAAGTACCAGGAATTTCTGATCATAGGACTAATCGATTTTTTTCGAGATTTTTTGTCAAATATCAAGAGAAATACGAATATCCTCAAAGTCATTTTAACAATGACCATTTTTGGCGATAATATTTATATCACAAATACTCTTATAACGCTTGGAAGGGAAGTCTAGTGAGCGTGCTAGAAAGTTTAGATCCATCGGGTCACTTTCGCGTATCCTGGTCCGAGTTACCTGATCTACAAAATCATAATTTTTTCACAAACAAATTCAAAATAAAAAATTTACATTTGAGCACGACGGCTTTGATTAGCACTTCATCTCATTTCGATAGTCATGTCCGATGGAAGCAACTCGTCATTTCAATATTAAGTTTTCAGCTGATCTTGACGTCTGCCACCACGTATTGTTTCTATAGATTGTGGATTTGAGCACTACTTCACAGGACCGTTAATGATGGACGCTGTCGGCAGGTCGGCAACACGGTCTTCTGTTCCTTTTTTGATTTGTATTTCGATTTTTAAATTTCGTATCTCAAAATACCGTCTCGAAGGCCATCGCTGATTTTTGCGGTACTGACAATCCACGCCATTAGTCGTATAAATTTATACGTCAGAGAGAGCTTTTTTCTCCTTTGTTATGATCTGTCAGTTTTTCTATTTTGCGATTTAGTATGGAAATGAAAACTAAAATTGAGATATCTTTGCTGTTTTAAGTGGTTTTTCATATTTTTTCGGACCAAAATGTTTTAAAGTGTGTTTGGAATCGATTGACATTAACAAAATAATAAAATAGACAAAATATTTTCACACAATCGGTTAAGGCCAGTTCATGGTCGCATATATCGCAAAAATGTATGCGAGTATGAACTGGCCTTAATGCCAATCGATTCTAAACACATTTTAAACATTTTGGTTCAAAAAAATATGAAAAACCACTTAAAACAGCAAAGATATCTCAATTTTAGTTTTCATGCCTTGGGCAAAAATTACGGAATTTTTCTCGTAATTTGGGCCCTCGGCATGAAAAGTTGTATACGCATCTGTTGTGGACGGTTTATTTTAGGCACTTTCGCTTGCCGCCCTCACTTCGTTCGGGCTACAACTCGCGAAATTGCCTAAAATATACCGTCCACAACAGATACGTAAATAACTATTTCATTTCCATACTAAATCGCAAAATAGAAAAACTGACAGATCGTAACAAAGGAGGAAAAAGCTCTCACTGACGATGACGTATAAATTTATACGACTAATGGCGTGGATTGCAACTTCCACGCTCATTTTTTTAGTTGGTTCGTACTATGTTACACAATGAAATTGGTCACATGAAACACTCATTCAGCCAATGTGAAAGACTATTTCTTAAATATCCAAAAACATCATAATCTACGGCTTCCGTTACAATATCAACAATAAGATGCTTTTCCTAGTATTTTTATCGACGTTGGACGACATACAATGATCTAATCCACACTAAATAAATAAATGACGAACAATCGTAATGAGCTCATCATATCAATAAAAATCGCGAGAAAGAAAGTACTATAAGGTTTCGGGAAAAGATAAGAAGGTTGTTTCTTAGAGACATGAGCCCAAGCACTCGGCTACATAAAAATTGTTCGTTAGTATTGTGTTTTTGCGGAGGAGGATGACAATTATATTAAATTATTGTGTGCAAAACGTTTACGAAAAAGTACATCAAATGTTTTAGTTACAGTCAGTTACTCAAAGAAATCAGATTGCAGGTTCTTCATTGAACAGTTTGTTGCTTTTTTTAAATTGGAAACCAAGGAAACCAATCCATAGATTCTATCATAAATTTATAAAATCTCCTCATCTTACAGATTCAATCTGATTGAGATTGAGACTCATTACCCTCTGATTGAAATAAATACCAATCTTGATTTTGGTCTACTATTGTCTGGTTTGTGTGAATTTGCTTATATTAACTCTTCAATGTCAACTAATTAGTGCCAACGGAACAGGTACCTAATTTTCGTGTATTACGTATGTTTGCGCGTTATCATGACACCGCCTTTGGTTATATTTGGAGCCATACAGTACGTATTAGGAGCTATAATCAGTATAATAGATCGAACTCGAAGATGTTCGGTTGTAATTGAGAACCATGGTCGTCATCACGCTCATTTGTGGTGTGCATCAAAAAATGATCGCATAGGTGGCAAAGAGGGCATATGGCTAGCACCAGGTGAAAGTTTAGGCTGGAGTTTCGGTTGGACACCTACCACTCAATTTTGGTGCACAATGGATTGGTATGGCCGAAGATACGGGTGGGATGTATACGTTGCGAATTGGGGAGGTCTAACTGGCCGATGGCATATAAGAGACGATGGCATCTATGAAGGTGGCGGCGATAAACGTATGGACATAGAGTCAAATCAACCTGTTGGCTAATACGGCCGATCATATTATTAATAGCTAAACATGCCAAATAAATTTTAAACGTTTATTAACAAAGATATAGTAGATTATTGAACTGGTCTACTAAATGCGTTGTAAAACGAATGTTTTTATGTTTACAAGAATAGAAATTATATTCCGAGGATTTTAAATTTTTTGTTTGTATTGTTTGTATCACGTATACAAATGCATTTAGTAGACCAGTGCAATTTCCTGCTTTAACTTCTAGGTGAAAAATTATTACAGAGCAAGATAGTAGTAAGTATTTAATGATTCATTTAGTTTCCTATCATCGTGTTCTGTAATGTCACCATACCGACCATCTGCAAGTTAAAATTTTGCAATTTGATATCAAAATGTTCCTTCCATTTAACCGTGAATAAAAAAATTCATTGAATTCCAAAACATATTTTTTGAGTGAAAAAAGATTTCGCATGAACATTTCCAGATTTAGAATACGGTCTTATTTGTTAATAATAATTTGACGCAAACACATTTTTTATTGCACTTAATCCTAAATGTTAAATTGGGGTCACCAAGCTGCTGGGAATTTCGCGCTGGAGTAATTCACAATTATGCACAAAATGTCACATCTTATATAAGGAAAAGGTCATTTTGTGAGTCATTGTGAATAACTCCAGCGCGAGATTAATCATTACCAAACTAAAACTTGAGATAAAATAACAAAAAACTTAGATTCGGTCTTTATATAAAATGGAGATGATTTGTTTGAAAACGGAGTTACAATTGTTAAAAGTTTCCTATGTGCAGAATGAGCACCAGCTGAATATCACCAGCTGGATCTACTAACACACACTTATTGTATGATAAACAATCGAAGCACATTCTTCGCAATGTGTTTACTTCATTCATATGTGATATGTGCGCGCATAGATGACGTTGACGTAGAAATGTACTGTCTTTGAATGTTTTACAATATAAAGTGGTTTTGTTTGTACACCAGCTGGTGATATTCAGCTGGTGCTCATTCTACACATAGGAAACTTTTAGCAATTGTACTATACAGCCTGGGACAGTCAAAAAAGTTCATTTTTATTCTATACGTAAAAATACACTTTTTTGACTGTCCTTGGCTGTATCTCCGTTCATTAAATTTCCATCACCACTTTCAATTGTTTTTATCTCCACTTATTATCTTCGATTTTGGAATTTTTATCTCTGATCACATCTCCGTTTCTGAAATTTTATCTCCACTTTTAATTGTTCTGATCTCCATCACGTAGATTTACTATCTACAAGTCTCATTAAATTACTATCAAAATTCATTTTTTTTATCTCCAGAAATATTATTATCCGCAAATGTAAGACGTTTGCAAATTTGTGTTTAATCTCCTATATTAACTGGAGTACACTGATACCTCACTAGCAAAATATTTAAGGTTTCGATTAGAATCCCTTTTATATTCTGCTTGGAATACAAAGTTCCAAGACTTTATAATTTACAATTTTTTATCAATAATTAAGGCATCAAGGTTAAGGAGACAACTGCTCGAAAAGTCATGGTACAGGGCCCAGAAATGTCACTATAAAAATATACATAAAGTCTCTGTCCCAGCTTGACCCACAGCTTCATACAAAGTCGCAAAGTCATGGTACCGCGTTTTTCAAAGTAGTTTCCCCTCGATCAAGTTATCGTCGTATTTAACTTTGATTCTTTCGCGTAGAACACATTCAATATGCTTAAAACAACTTGCTGCTACCCACAAGTCTCAATGAATCTGAGTGTCCTGCAACAATGAAAAAAATGTAACGAATCACTAAGCACCTTTCGCTCCATCGATTTTTGTTGTTGCCACAGTCTCTAGCGGTGCATGTTAAACAATGATAGTGAACAAACTTTATGTATATTTTCAAATTAAACATATTTCCGTGATTTTTCATTAGTTCCTTTTTTTGTATTTTTTTTTTTATTCCTCGATTCTATTTGCTGTTCATGACAATTTCGAAAATGGAAATTTCCCCGTTCACTCATTGCACACAGTGTGAAATCAATCAATAACAATAACAAACATAAATGTTTGTTATAGGCTCTTGAAGAGATGTGCTGCGTTGCGGTCTGGTAAATCAGATAGATTTACTATAAATTAAAATGTATAAAAAAAACTCTAAATTTTGCCGGTAGAAAATTGACAATGTAGTAATGATTATCACCGAAACTGTCAATTAATCAGGTCGATGTAATAATACTATCGTTCAATTTTTCTAGCGCCTAAATGAGAAATTTTCAACTTAATCAATGCACTGCAAGCAAAATTGCTTCTAATGAAAGCTTCCAAATAGAATACTATTTTGTATGAAGATTTGTTCCAAATTTTTTTACAGTGCAAAAAATTGTTCGATACACTCTTAGTTTCAGTACTCTATTTAGAGTACCACTCATGCCTGAAGTGCTATGACTTAATAGAGTCGGCATTGTGTGATTATTTATTTCTTTTCCCTAAGTTAGGAAGGATTGAAACTTAACGACCTTATTATGATTCTTTAAGTCTTTACATCATAAGGAAACTTAGTACGGAAACTGCAAAAAGCACTTCTCGAGTTTTTCGCATTTTTTGGCCGCAAAGCATGAAAATCGATTTACAGTTTTGCTTCGAAATTTTTCGTTTTGACGTGTGATAAATTTGTAACTCGAGCCGAAGATGAGGATATATCCAACACGTCGAAACAAAAAAATGCCAAACAAACAGTGATGTACTAGTTATACCGAGTAGTTGAAAAAGAGCAGAGTACAAATGAATTGAAAACCTTTATTAAAACAACACCATCAAGATTGTAATTATTATCGCTGCTTTGTAATTAAGAAAAGTTAGTGACAATGAATACGCTGTTGTTTAGCAAATGTTAACATTAAAATTAGTTGGATTCGGACAGTTATGCAGACCTCCTTCATCATCATACGCATAGCTATATGCAGTTGGACAGTCACGGTGTATTAAATTTACGTATTGAGTTTGAGTAACAACGCCTGCCGTACACTCATGAGGACTGATGGGTGGTGTAGGACAACACAGATGCAATCCCGGATCAATTCGTTCTGATTTACCCATACCTTGACCAGCGATTAAGTAGATTAAGGCTAAATTCACAAAAATTTAGTCACTTAAAAAAACAATTAACCTACCGTATGGCGGTGGGAAGTTCCATTTTTTACAAGGTGCTAAACACTGTACAACACGATCATTTCGAATTACCCTCAAATCACCAACTAAATTTTCATTTGAAGGACATGAATCCAATTTCATCGCACAATTAGTGGTGATGCATGATCCTTCCTATTACGGAAAATAGACAATAATTGAACCTTACGAAAGCAATAGCCTGAACCTGCTTATCGGGAATGATTTCCATAGGCAAAGAGTAACCATCAACTAAACTGATATCATACCAAACAGCATTTCGATCGTTCGTAGCTGGATAAAAAAATTCAACTTTTGTTTCAGCTGGTGGTTGACACCCTGTACTAGGACATGGAGGTATAGATTGACCGACGGCACAGTTTTGACCATTGTTGTCGCAACCAGTTTTCGGCCAAACACGACCTCTCCATCCAGAATCAGGAACATTGTACGTTGTTCGTGCATTCTGTTCTAGTCGTTGGATTCCATTTCCCAAAGACGGAAAAGGATTTATCCAAATGGGATAATTACATCGATTCAGAAACGTTATTGAACGTCCCCCTGATAAGCCGACAACTCCACAAACTGCATTTTGATCATTCTTTGGAAAGGCTTCGCTTTTCAACACTTTGTTGGTTTTCATCCAGCAGGTACCACTGTTAAAATCAGTCCAAGTGAAGTGCGTACATTTCTGTGTGGACGCACACATGTTGGCACAGTCTTCTGATTTCGATTGAGCATTCGTTAAATCATTTCCACTGAAAGCACACCAACGAGCTGAATCGCTTCCATTCCAGTCGACTAACTGATCGTCTGTTAGGGAAGTAGGTTTGGTTTAAATGATAATTAAGAACAGATCAGCATACCTGAATCACTAATGATGCCACACAAAGAATTCTGATCGAGTTTGAGAAAAGCCTCTGTCTTCGACACCTTATTCGTTTTCATAAAACACGTTCCGGAATTATAATCGGTCCAAGTATAGTGTGTGCAACCATAAGTCGATGTACAGAGGTCTTGGCAGTCTTCGGCCTTCGTTAGAGCACTAGATAAATCATTTCCACTGAAAGCGCACCATCGAGACGAATTGTCAGCATTCCATTCGATTTGAATTGTTGGAAATGTTGTCGTCATCAATAATGTAGTAGTAGTTAAGACCGAATGCATCTCAGATCAGATCAATTTTGCGGTATGTATTCAGTTGTTGCTCTATTGCCAGTCACTTTCTTTGTGAGAAAAATGTAAAGATTATTTTTGTTTACCAGCATTTTTTGGTAATTCCACCTCGATAACGTTGCTTTTAACCTCCGCTATCGTGTAGGGTTATCAGTGCGAATTTATGTACAAACGTTCTTGTGTAACGTAGTTAACAAAAGATAATTCCTGTTATGAAAGATGTTGAGAACTATAATATTGCTGATCCATGAAGGTAAATGTTATAGACAGCAGCGAGTTTTTATAAAGACTTACATTTAAAGTAAAATAGAGCCAAAACTCCGCTTATTCGCTCTGAAACGCTACCAAAATTGGAAATAGACAATGATAATAGTGTCTTATAGACTAACGAGAAGCAATAACTAATAAGAATGCAGCCAATGATATATCAAAAAGATTTTATTGATTTGGAATGTTAATTTGTAAAATGTTTTTAGCCCCGTACGAAGTACGAAGGGGCTTATAGGATTACGATGCCGTGTGTAATTGATGGAATTCGAAGCAGACGGTAAGGGCAAAGTGTTTGCCTATGTTCATAGATGACGAATCCGCAATAAAAATTTGGGCCGTCTGTCTGTCTGTCCGTCTGTCCGTCACGTCGATATCTTGAGTAAATCAAATCCGATTTCAAATTTTTTTTTTCCCTGAAAGATAGTCAAAATAGTGAGGCTAAGTTCGAAGATGGGCATATTCGGGTCGGCCCTTCGTGAATTAGGGCCACCTAAGTGATTTAAGGTCTTTTGGTGACATTTATGGCAAAATAAACGATGGAAATGTAAATGACACGGCAAATGATAGGTATTGTCAATGCCAATCCAGGAAAAAAAAGTTTTTTAAAATCGGGTGAGTGGACCGTGAGTTAGGGCCTTAGAAGTGAAAAGCTACTAGGGCCCTATGTGTATTTTACATAGAACTCAAGTAAATTTAATCCGTTTTTCGTAATTTTTGTTTCATTTGGAAGGTAATCGAACGCCAAATAGAAAGTTGTTGAAAAAAAAATTAAATTTGGGTCCTTGGACTAAGGCCACTACTAGGGCCCTATGTGTATTTTACATTTCGAGTAAATTTCATTCGTTTTTCGTAATTTTTGTGTCATTTGGAAGGTAATCAAAGGCCGAATAGAATGTTGTTGAAAAAAAAATTAAATTTGGGTCCTCGGACTAAGGCCGCTACTAGGGCCCTATGCGTATTTTACATACAACTCGAGTAAATTTCATCCGTTTTTCGTAATTTTTGCTTCATTTGAAAGATAATCGAACACCGAATAGAATGTTGTTGAAAAAAAATTAAATTTGGGTCCTCGGACTAAGGCCGCTACTAGGGCCCTATGCGTATTTTACATACAACTCGAGTAAATTTCATCAGTTTTTCGTAATTTTTGTTTCATTTGAAAGATAATCGAACACCGAATAGAATGTTGTTGAAAAAAAAAAATTAAATTTGGGTCCTTGGACTAAGGCCGCTACTAGGGCCCTATGTGTATTTTACATATAACTCGAGCAAATTTGATCCGTTTTTCGTAATTTTTGTTTCATTTGGAAGGTAATCAAAGGCCGAATAGAATGTTATTGAAAAAAAATTAAATTTGGGTCCTCGGACTAAGGCCGCTACTAGGGCCCTATGTGTATTTTACATATAACTCGAGCAAATATCATCCTTTTTTCGTATTTTTTGTTTCATTTGGAAGATAATCAAAGGCCGAATAGAATGTAGTTGAAAAAAAAAATTGGATCCTCGGACTGAGGCCGATACTAGGCCCTATGTGTATTTATACTCAATAAATTAAAATTTTAGGGCTATTTGAAATTTTTGTTTTATTTGAAAGGAACGTCGTACGGGGCTTCGTAATTGCGCTATGCGCAATTTCTAAGATGTACACATTACATAATAATTTTACTTTAACAACTTTAACCGGCGCATAGGCTTACGGTCAAAGTAGGGTGCCAGACGCACTAGGGTCACGTACGCAATAGATATACGGGTTTGTACGGGGCTCAGTCGCAGCAAACGCTCCGACTGTTCTGATGGCTCGTTTTTTTATTATAACAAATATTCCGTATTGATTGACATAAAAAGCGTTTATAAAATTAAAATTAAACGTCGTTTGATAAAATATAAAAAATTTCAAATGTTCCCATGATACGGGCAGCATTTGTCCTTTGTTTTTCCGTTTATTAATTACATTCACCGTCTTGCACAACCTGTCTTGGAAGTAAGTTCGTTAGGACATGCAACCGCATTAAAATTGAAACTTGGATTATCAGCCCCTTTGAACCATTCAAAACGCCACTTACACCTTTTGATACCAAACAAATATATAAAACAATGGTAAATATTGACATGTATTTGGTCGACATACCCTTGTCTAATCTGTGACGGCAGTTGATCACATTCTTGTAAACTGTGAACTCCTCCGTATCGATCTGAAAACATCGCAATTTTTATGAACGGAAGAAGATGAAAGTTTCAATAATAACTATCATAATCGTGACTAACCACCCCATCCACCATCTGGAGCACCCCATTGCGATGAGCATCCATTAAAAATGCCAACTCCACCACCTGGCATTTGCAAGTCAAAATGATTTTCCTGTAGAGAGAGGAATTACAGTTAAAAATGGAAGACTTTTTTGCTTCGGCAAAGACGAATACTGACTCCTAAATCTCCACCAGTGTTTGTGACTTGTACAATCATTTTTTTCCCATTCACTGGACCGGAAGTAAATGTTAGTTCGTAACATTGACAACACCAATCAGCTTCCGATTGACCTTTAATATTTGCCGCTGCGAAACCATACGCCAAGTTATCGTTTATTGCCCATGGAATATTATTGTTGCACGTGAATGCATCTTTTTATAATTGTATAAGTAAAAACCATGAAAATGGATATTGAAAAAAGAACGAATATTCATTACTTCCACCATTCTCACATCCATTTCGTGTATTTTTGTCAATTACGTTAAAGCCGTCTCGATTACATGAATTAACGGGACTGGTAACGGAAGCCTTTCCATTCCAGGAGCATGACGGCTATAAAAATATGAATTTTTTGAGTTCGAATTCTAATTTAAATTTTCATTTTACCTTGCAGCAATCCCAATAACGTGTAGACCGACCGCTTTGTGAAACATCCCTTTCAATTGTTGAGTTAATTGATGGATCAGATATCCAAAATGAAGACTCGAAATCGGTAGTCGATTCTGATAAGTCTTGAGCGATAAACTTTGACTCTAAATTAGAAATTGTTCCTGACGAAATCACTCCACAAATTGCATTTTGGTCTAGTTTAACAATTGCTTCACTTTTAGATACGACATTCCTTTTCATCCAACACGTTCCACTATTAAAATCAGTCCAAGTGTAGTGTGTACAGTCAGGAGTAAATGCGCAAAGAAGATGACAATCTTCTCGTTTCGTTAAAGCATTTGTTAGATCATTTCCACTAAAAGCACACCGGAGCGCTGAATTCTTATTATCCCATTGAATCCGGATATCTGCCAATATATTGCGTTGCGAATTGAATGGTTTTCTTTGGTACAATTCTATGAATTAAAAGAAATCTAAAAAAAATATTTTCATACCAGAGTTATCAACAATTCCGCACACAGCATTTTGATCATGTTTGAATATTGCATCTGTTTTCGACACTTTATTCCTTTTCATCCAGCAAGTTCCGCTGTTAAAATCGGTCCAAGTGTAGTGTGTGCAATCTGGAGTCGACACACAAAGAGGTCCACAATCTGTCGACTTTGTTAGAGAATTAGTTAGATCATTTCCACTAAAAGCGCACAAAATTGCCGAATTATTTGAATCCCAATCTATTCGTGGGGAAATTGACGATGTAATTAATAAAGTATTCACAACAGAGCACAGATCCATCTTGCGATACTTCAGTTTCTAAACGCATTGAAATGTTTTTCGGTTAATGCCAAATTTGTTGAATTTACCATGATAAGAGTAAATTCAGCTAAAGCTAAAGAGATACAGACGGCGCGTGTTTGAAAGGTCATGCTCGCAATTTTTTCGTCACGGTTTTTTTTTTTTTCATTTTGTCAAATTTTTTAAACATTTGATAAAAATGATTAATGGAAATTCCTTACGTACTTGGGTACCTTGTGCTAGTGGAACTGTATTTTGTACAACAATATTATTCGTACAGTCACAGGCAGTGAAATTTCAGCATGAATTTGCTTTAGCTGTTTTCACACAAACTCAAACAATAAAAATTGTTTACACGTCTTTATACGGTTTCTACGGCAGCTTCAACCGCATGTTTATAAACAGTTTTGATTGTATGTGTGGATCAGCTGAAAAACATCTGAACCAAATTCAACTGAAATTTTACTGCCGACTCTATTTAAAATATTCGAATTTCAATTTTCTTATGATTCGCTAATGTTACATGTTTCCCTCAGTAATACAGTTATTAAATCTGTTAATTGATTATATCAGATAAGTATTTTCAGCAGACTGAAATAAAATCTTTCAATTCACTTGTGTACTTCACCTTAAGACGACTTTAGCTAGAGCTTGTCAAAGTCGATAATAGAAGATAATTCAGCTTTTTACAGATTTTGCCTTGACGCAACATAATTGTTTTATCTTTCGACATTGAAATTAGTGAATGTTTGTTCCAAAAGAGATGCAATACGAAATTATAACAGATGCTATGCAATCTGTAAAAGGTTACTGTATTATCACTGTTTCGAAATTTCAAGGTTTTAAGGGTGGAACAAAACATGCCACACAAAAAATTCTGTGATTCAGTTTCAAAATCTCAATCCCTAAATTACTGTTTTTCGTTTAGGACAAACGTCTTACACATTGCACCTCTTATAAACTCGTATACCGTCGTGAGTCATTCTAAACAATATATTTTCGGCTGTATTACTTGTAGATGTAGATACATGGCACACATATACATATAAAATATTGGCAAATCGAAGGCAAATAAAAATGCAAAATTATTATATTTTGTCATGTCATTTCTGATAAAAATGGTTCAAATTTAAATTTGAATATTGATCCTATACCGCTAGACATATATGTACAGTTCAAAAGCTGTTGTAGCAGCAGAAGTGTAAAAATATAAATGTGTAGGAACATTATAGCGAGACTTCTTTATATTATGTGAAAAGAATAAAAAAAGTATGGAAAAAAAGAAAACTCGGCGTTGTTACTACAAACAATCCAATATATATCGAGAACGAAACTCTGTAGTTTATTGTGATATCGTTTTTGAAAATGTTACACGTTGCAGTGTACGCTACCTTCTTGGATAGGTACTTCTGAATATATGAGAAGTGGGTAATGTTGAAAATAAAATATCAGGAGTTATTGAGTTTTCTTATAAATTTTTTTTTTGATAAAAATTTGAATCAAATCAAAACAATATGTAATGCTCCGTGTAATGTATGTAATTCTGGGAAACACCCGAGGTTTTAGGGCTTTTTGCTAGGATAAAATAGGAAGCTAGAAGCAAGTGGTAAAGCCATAATGGACGATGATGTTTTTCACATAATAGACACTATTTTTGACGGTATTCAGACGCAGACGGTGTGAAACTAGATATTACTTATGTTGGGCGGATACATCCCTTATCCAAGGACAATTTTTTGAAAATCATTTTTCTATATTTTTTCCGAATCGCCTACATTTTCCAATTTTTCCCAAAACATTTTTTCTAAATAAACCTGTCACATACGGCTCATCTGTGCTGTGGTACAATGCATGTTAAAAAAATTGAAGTACAAGATTTGAAATCAACCGATTAAAAATACTTCTTTGGTCGATGGAAGTAAAGACCCGATAATAATATATGCTTGCCGTCTGTAACATGTTAAGGAAAATATGGGAAAATCTAGTGTAAAGTGGGAAAATACAAGAAGATATGGGGGAACGTTACCCAAAAATATGCCATGTTCTTATCACTATTACGTTACGAGTTCAACGAGCTATAGCTTAATTTTTCAAATTTACTTTTTAATTCTTAAACACATTTAAGGTTTGATATGGTTTAGAATCTGGTTCCGCGTGCTTCATTAAGTGTACGAATCTGAACAGATATCTCTTGATCTGAACCTGATTTTCAGGTTGACCTGACAATATTTGAATCTGAAAAAATCCCAGATATCTGACCTGATTTACCTGAATTTTTACTGATTTTCAGGATATCAGGTAAATTCAGTGCGGGCATTTTTTTAAACTTCAGATTCGGATAATCTGAGCTTCAGGTCCGCCTAACCTGTTGCAAGTGTTTCATTAGGTTGCATCAAGATCATTTTACTATCTTGCTAGGATTATAGATGCAAATTTAAATGGCAGAAATAATTTATTCAAATGTGCTACAGAATACAATTAACAAAATTTCCAACTTTTACAGTTTCCCAACATTATAGTTCCGTTACACTTGTTTTTTTAACTCATAATCTTATCACTACAGAGTTAAGAAACAATTCGTATAAATTTTCGAAACATTTCCAACAATTTCTTCTTTTTGTTATCCACAATTTTCGATTGTATCAAATAGTCAAACAATTGGATCATAAAAGTGTCTTTCTGATTCGAGTCTGGATGAAATGTGGATAAGTCTTCGTTTCTCAATTCCACCAACAGGAATTCTTTCAGGTCGTGAAAATTGCCTTTCATATCCTTTGGAATATCGGTGTCTTTAATTGTCGACGACAAATAGTCCTTTAAGTTAATAATTTTAATTATTTTCATCCTGGATTCTTGCATGCCGTTGAATTTTTTTGCAGCTTCGATTAGATCTTTCGAATATTGCTCCAAAATGGTTTCGGTCTTACCATGCACATGTATCTTAAGTTTAGAAATTTCATTCGAGCATAACGCTAATTTTTTCGAAACATTCTCGATCTGATTGTCGTGGTGCTCGCCAGTAAAATTACACAATTCGAAAATACGAAACTCAAGGAGTAAAAACTTGATTTTGTCGTCATTACGAAGATCTGCAGGAATTTCGGGAAGCGACTCGCTATCAGATGCTTGAAAAGCATTTTTGTCCAGTGATGGATTTGATTGATGCAATTTATTGGTTCTGCGATACATAGTGTTGTCTCCGACATAGCTGGTGTAATCTTCGTCGGCTGTGGTTAAATTACATGAAAATGAGTTGTATCCCTCTTCACCTAGTAGCTGAAAAATTATATTTCCGACTTGTGATAATGCGGATGTGTTTGTCGTTGTTGGCATTGTTGACGATTCGAAAGTCAGAATTCGTTTAGTTTCATCGACTGTAATGTCATTATTGCTTAGGTCAGATACTGTACTTGTTACCGACTGTTCTGCATCAATTGAATCAATCGGAATGGACGTTGAAGTGATGAGAGATGAATCAAAAACAAATTGTGATGTCGAAACAGTGTCTTCGTTTGCTGTGCGTGTAGTTTCTCTGATACCTAATATTCTGTTCGCAACATCTAGATCGAACCGTTCATTCTCGCCTGTGAAAATAATCAGAAAACGAATCGTTAAAAGTGATGAGGTACGAACTTCAATATCCTTCTTTCTATGAATTCACAATCGTTAATACAATCAATTCATACCAAAGGTGTCCCCACATTCGATTTGTAAGGATTTTATTTTCGTGTGAGTACGGACAAAATTACTTTATTTTCAGTTGTTCAAATGAATTTTTTTCAGTTCAGTTGAAGTGGTAGAACTTTTTTTTTTCTTGGAAAAGTATTTTGCTCACATAGTTACAAACCATGCAAGCTTTATCCGGTTTTACATTTGTTCGGTAATATGTTTTCCGTTTTAAGATTAACAAAATTGGATTTCAGATCGGGTTTCATCAATCAATTTGTAAAATAAAGTATTGCGATGTACAAATTGGTATTGCTAATTTAATGGATGGTTTTGTATGTAGGAGATAAATGCATAAACTTGAAAGTGTCGATATAGAAGTATATAAGGAAAAAACAACATTAACTGGAAAATTCAAAAGCTTTTAGAAAAGTAAAATCAATGGAACGAGGCTTTCATATAGCTATTGCTGCGTAATATAATATTGCGGTCAAGTAATTTATTCTGTGCAATGCTGTAGCAGCTCCTTAGTGTTAATCAATTTTAAAGACAAAAAAAGGAGAGTAACTGATTAGTGATGTAAATGGATTACATCGAATGCCCAGGTGAATTTTTTGTGACTGTTGTTTTATATGCAAAGAAACCCTTCCTTCGTGAAATTTTTCACTTTGAAAATTACGACAGTCAGTGCAGACATCACATCTGCATTCGTATCGGACTACACATTGCTCTTTTTCGAAATAGAAAATGTTTTATACTTAGGGAAGAGAACTGTTGGTATATTTCACTCACCGGCGGCGGAGGTATAATGCGGTGGTGTCGAATCCGTTGCATCTGTTCCTAATTCATCCAGGTTAACTGTTCAAATTAATTATTTTTTTGATTTTTTGTTATCGATATCTGATATCACATTTCCTCTAAAAAAAACATCTTACCAACAGCAACATTTTCTATCGCTGGATTATTTTCAACTCTTTCCGTATCAGTCAGCTCGTTCACATATTTCGCTGCATTCGTGTAATTCTCATTTGTGTAAAGAATATCAATGATTCCCTTTCTCGGTTCGTGTTTGGATTCATTCAATGAACCATCAATTTCATTTGATTTAATCGATTGAGTATCCTGTTGTGTAGTAGCAGTTGCGAATTGATTGAAGTCTATGTTACTGGAGCTATCAGTGGTATATGATTTATCATCGATGGTTGCAGTGGTTGCTGTATATATTTCTTCAGTATGTCTCGTATGACTGTCGTCGGTGTTGTAATTATTCTTATTATCGATGCAATCAGCTAAACTACTGTCTTTGATTACATTTATGAATGCTTCGTCGTTGATGAAAGGTAAATTGGGAAAGTATTTCTCGCCTTCAACGATTACAGCATACATGGTCATCGCACATAACAGAACTTTGCAATTCGCTGTGGCATTTTTGTAATGATTTCGTATCTGATGTGAAACGTCTGGATGAAATCGTTGTAATAATCCTTTATCGTCATTTATCTAAAAATTGGGAATGGTTTGAATAATTGAATGGATTGAGTCATCAAATAGATCCAAAAAAGGGTCAGAGATCAGAATTCTTTTTCGGATGATACGCAAATTCTTTAAATGAGACATCTAACACATCTAACACTTCTTACTTACAATTTTAAAACAAAATTCTGTAGTTGTGTGTTCACACGCTCCATCGTCAGTTGATCTTTTAGTCAATCCTTAAGTGAAACCAATGGAAGCAATAATGAATTTGAACGAAAATATTAAATTTATTTTTAAATTTCTGCAACTGATCGACATAAATGATTTGTTATATATATACGACCAGCAGACTTACGTGAAAAAATAGATTCTGAACTCCTTGCAAAAGCTACCTAAGACATTTTAATTTTGATTTTATTCATTAAGTGCTTTATTATTTTAAATATCTTGTGCATAAAACTTTAATTGAAAATTGCAATAAATTGAAATTCAACCTACCAAAACTAATAACACAATCAAGCTGCAATTTTTTTTGTTAATCATCATAAATCTTGAGTTTTATACGACTTTTATTTCAGATTAAAAAGCAAGTTTGTAATGTTTGAAACTGTTGTAGTGCTCCGAGAGGAAAATAATAATGTATCCAAAGTGTTTTATTCAGTTGCTTTCAGACAAAAGGAAGTTTAGCGACTGAATTGTAAACGCGAATATAGTAGTAAGACTTTACTTTTCGTAGTAATAATACTATGCATAGTCAACGGAATTCGATTCGTTACGCAAATTAAGTTTCTCAAAACAATTGAATGAAAAGTTTACACTTTTTTTTAGTTACATATGAGAGAACTCTACATAGAATTTCTCATTCTGTAAATAAACTAATTTAAATTTCTTCATCTAGTACAAATAGGAACATACGAGTGAAAAAAAATAGTTAGATACCAAATGGAAACCGAAGTAAATAAACACTGAAGGTAGTGCGTACCCTCAGCGTATCACAAAAAATACGGAGCCCAAGTTTCGGGTGAATATAAGATTTGTTATGTTGAAACTGCGTAAGTTAGTATATTGAATGTTGGCATGTGTTGCGAATATGACTTGTGTGCAACATTAAAAAATATATTCACCTGAATGATCAGTGTTTTTTTGGCTGATTTGCATTACCTTCAGTTGTTTAAATGTCTTTGGAAACTTTTTTTTTTGAGTAATTGAGGAGTACACTTCTCCCGTCTCCTGTACACTTCAAGTTGAATGTCTTCAACTTGTCACTTGAAACAATTATATACAAAAATTCCCGCATATTAATTTTTTTTTGATTCGTCTGATAATTTTCGAGCACAAAAGGTACAGCAACATCAAATCTCAAGCCTCGTTTCCTCATTCCAAAAAGAGAAATGACACTATCAAGACACCAGCTGTTTTGTCATCTGATAGACTCATACACTCATACAAATACACGACTGAAACGTGCTTATATACGAGTTTAATGGTGACACGCTCGAATAGTGGTATGAGTGGACCATACCATCAGTTGCTTATAAAAAAGTTGAAGCTAACTGGAACACAGATTTGGTTGACTTTACCTGTATATCCAATATTATTAAAACGATTCCGGCAACGCACCAGCATTTACGTATCTGGATCTCAGATACCACAATCGGACAGTGGTACCAACATTCGACTTACACTTAATAAAAACATGTTCATACAACTAAGATACTTTTCATGTCATTGTGCGTGCACCGCAAATGCTGGTGCATTTCGTTGATTCTAAACTACTTCACATCCTCTTTCACCACTGAGACACAAACCCAGAATCTTTCACTTGCCCGGGTAATGTTCTCCTACCAATTGGCTTCCTTCTACAAAAAGTTGCGATGCCATGTGTAAATAGCCGAAAATGTTACAAAATGACTACTTGAACACTGAAAATTTGGGTCTAAAGTCATTAAAAGAAAATCTTGAAATACATTGAGATGAACTCTTTTCATCTTTCTAACAACTAACGGGGGGGGGGGGTGTACTTAATATGTTGCTTGGGAACACTTAAGAGAAGCAAAATTGTCGTTTTGAAATTGCATTTTTATTGCCAATATTTCGGAATTACATCCATTATCAATTTCGTAATTCGGCCAAGTTGTGATTTCCTACTTATCCCCTATGTGAGCGGAAAATAACCGTTTTTATCCAAGAAGCGTCTGCTACTTACTTCACTCGATTTCCCGAAAAATTTTCCTTAGAAATATTTTTTCACAAAATCCATTTTTAGTTTTTACCCGTAGATTCTGCACTAGTACGTAAGTTCATTGGTATAATAATCAAGGAACATATTCCAACAAAAAGCATAGTGCTTAACCAAATTAGTTCAATATTGTGTCATTGATTTATAGCAACAATCCAATCACCATAAGATATCCGAATCCATTCGAACCCATTGTATGCGGATACAGTAAGTACAAATCGATCGTGCTTCTAAGATAGTATAGTTTGACAAAATGGTATATATATCTATAGAAACGCCATTGAATGTTTATATACCCCATATACCTACACGAATATGGAGATCTTATCGCAGAAGACAGAGAGGATTCATTCGATTAGTAATTATATACCGCATCTAAATTGAAATTAGTCAGTTTTCGCAATTATTTATTCTCTGTGACTATGATGCATATAACGTTTGTTCTACACAAACGACGTGCATGTAATGTGACATATTAATGTAGCTTAGATGGGTGGATTAAGGCACATATTACCCAGTCTAATTTAACATAGTCGAAAGAACAACGGCAAAATCAATTAGAATGGTGCGATGAATACAAATATTTGTGTTTTCATATATTGAAAAATCTTTTAAATTCATTGGGGCGCCTCCAACAAGCTCCGCTGTAAGAACGTCTGTTCTTCTATTCTTGTGATTACTTTTTTTTCATAACAACTTCGAACTTTTGCAACTAATATTAAATATTTTTTCAGGCATTTTTACTTGACGGAAAAAAATGAGTCGATAATAAGGAGTTTGAGATCCATTTATGATGGTTCATAATATACATAACATATATTACCATCAACAACAAACTTTTCGATTAAATTACAGACGACGACGAGGTGGATATGAGTGTGTATACATTCAACAATGTGGCACCCTATGGTGACTTAGAAAGTTGAAACCCAAATATTGAGGAAAATATGCTTACTTATATTATTATAGAGATGGTAGAAGAATCGTATAAGCCTCAAGATATTGTAATGTTAGCTAAAAGTTGGTTTCGTAATATAACAAAATCTCATGTGCCAGTAACGGTGTGTGTGGTGTGTAGATGCCATAGGAAGATGACTAAAAGAGAGAAAGAGCTATATACATAGGGCTGTGGCAAAAACTAATATGGCTTTCCTTACAACAACATTACTGTAACTATTCAAATGTCGCCCGCTTCGACTGTTTGCAAAGTTCAACTAATTACAATATTTGAAGATTGGTTTTCCTGCATTGAAAGAGATGTTAATTATAAATTAGACATCGACCCTTATAAGACATTAATATCACGATAAGCTATTAGGTCGTCGTTGTCCTTGTCGTTGATCCAATACAACTTTGCTTCGAATAATTTTTTTTTGCAACAAACTGTTAAACAGGGAAGATGCATCATAACCAGTAGGGTGTGTCGATTTCAATTTTTGTTTTTAGTGATTCCGGATTCCGCCCTACCGCGATGCACCCTCGCACTAGCAATAATAATCAGCGAAAAGTTTTTTTTTATAAGTCAATATAAGCTTGCACCGTCACTTTTTCAAAAATTTTCGAGCTACATGAGATAGCTGGATTATGGGTCGAAAACCAAAAAAAAACTACAGATGCTTTTGCAGAGTTTTCACTCTGTACGGCATCTAGAGGGTCTACTAGAACATACAAAAATTAAAAAAAGTTAAAAAAATGTTTTACCGTCATTTTGGTATAGCACCAAGTTTCACCGAGGTGGAATTTTCAGGAATTTTTTAAGTGAAAAAATCATCTCTTCTGGGTAAATTTTATTCAAACTAATGTTGTGATAGCTCATTTTGTAGGTATTTCAATAGCGCATCCATCAAACGTACATTTTCGATAGGTAAATTGAAATATTTTTATGTTTCGCTGTTGGAAGGCCAAAAATGGGGTAATTTTTCGAGTATGGAGACAATTAACATTTTAAATACAGCGAGTAAATGAAAAATGTTGACAGAAATTCAAATATTATTCATGAATAACATATTTAAAAGCTGAAAATAGTAAAAACTTAGTTTGTTAAGAGAAGCCAATTTGTTATATTTTGAAAACACTCGAGAAAATACCCCATTTTTGGGCCTTCCAACAGCGAAACATAAAATATTTCAATTTACCTATCGAAAATGTACGTTTGCTGGATGCGCTATTGAAATACCTACAAAATGAGCTATCACAACATTAGTTTGAATAAAATTTACCAGAAGAGATGATTTTTTCACTTAAGAAATTCCTGAAAATTCCACCTCGGTGAAACTTGGTGCTATACCAAAATGACGGTAAAACATTTTTTTAACTTTTTTTAATTTTTGTATGTTCTAGTAGACCCTCTAGATGCCGTACAGAGTGAAAACTCTGCAAAAGCATCTGTAGTTTTTTTTTGGTTTCGACCCATAATCCAGCTATCTCATGTAGCTCGAAAATTTTTGAAAAAGTGACGGTGCAAGCTTATATTGACTTATAAAAAAAACTTTTCGCTGATTATTATTGCTAGTGCGAGGGTGCATCGCGGTAGGGCGGAATCCGGAATCACTAAAAACAAAAATTGAAATCGACACACCCTAATAACCAGATGCTTGGAAAGTAGTCAATTTACTTTGTAATTTTCTTAAAAACTGATAGCCATGTTTGATCTTACGACAGAGAATTACTTAAAAAGTTTTCCTTTTTCTGAAAGTAAGCTTGCCAAACCGTAATAAACAGAAGCCAATATGAGAGTAAGCAAAATAAAGTGAAAAACTCGACGGTTTCGTATGCCAAATAGTAAAAACAGCTACGGATAATCCTTAAAAAGGAATAGTACATTACTTACCAATGGAACCAACTCTGGAAATGGCACTTCTTTTGTGAAAGAAAATGGCATCGAATCATCTACCGATCGAGGCATAGCCGAGGTCGGTAAACACACAGAAGAAGTTAACTTTACCTCACGTTTTTGAGTAAAACAAAATGTTCCAAACAAAAAAGGAATCTACTATTACCTTCAAAAGGACGGAACCGTATTTTTTTTGAAAATACCAATTTCCGTTCCAGTATGTTAACTTTTATTATTTTTGACAAGTATGATAGCAACTCTTGCATTTGGCTAGAAGATATAAAACCTCGCTTTCACTCATCAAAATAACTTTTTGTGCCTTATGATCATAATTCGACGTTTTTCGTAACTGCACATACGATGGAAAAGTTCGATCAAAGTACTGCTCGACATATGTGCGTCCTTAAATTGTGTTTTTCCTATTTTTCTTAGTGAACGAGAGGCTTCCATCACGAGCCGGAGGCGACTTCTGGAATCGAGTTCGCTAAAAAAAGCTAGGAACAACGTTTTGTTTATAGTTTGTCGGAAATGAGCGACGAAGTCGCGATATTTCGACACTAGATAAACAACGTAACTTTGTCGGCCGGTAAACAAAGCCAACAATGGAATTTCATATATATTTTCGGCCGCAATCGAGTGTACCAAGTAAAAGTGAAATTGTTGTAAAGTGATTTCTTTGTTATTGTTTGTGTGTTCCCTCTCATTATGATCATTACTGCAAAAAAAACGTAGTTCGAACTCGCGATGAAAGCAGAATTTTTCCGAAGACGCCTCGTTAGGGCAAGCTGAATTCCACTTTTCATCACTCGTAACGAAAAACTATTTCTCATGGTGATGTTACTAACTTCTCTAATTTCCAATTTCTATTTTAGACATAAAGCAGCAATTTGTAGATCGAAAGAAGGGTTTACAGCAGTGACTAATTATAATGTCATTCTGTGAACGTATTCATTTTCTCCTAATGCCACATAATTTCTCACTATAATTGGAACATTATCAAGGAGATTCGATCTAATCAAATAATCTTTCGGCTCAGTAAAATAAAAGCAAACCGGGATCCAATAATTACCATCCAAATATGCATACAACACAATTCATGTCCCCACACATAGTACACAAAATACAAGAAAACTTGAAATAATTGCGGGACGCCAGATAAAACCACCCGAAATCTCTAATATGGCTGGATTCCAAATAGGTGTTTGTGCACGGATTGTAATTGTTGTTGTTGCTGTTGATGTTTGCACGAAATAAAGCGTTTTGCTAATTTAGCATCTGTTAATATAAGATACTTTTGGGGTCTAATTTAACCCCATATTATGCAATATATGTATACACACACTCATTCGCTGGCTGGGTTGAAAGCTTTTCGTTTTTCTGGCACTAGAAATATTCCGGAGTGAAGCCAATTCTAATTTTAGATGATAATTTGACTATTTAACAACAAACATTTATTTTATTCGTGCAATCTTGTTGTTTTATCGCTTTTTCCACGTCCAATCAGTGGGTTGTTGGTTTTTGTAATATGCTTCTAAAAGCCGCTCTATAGCAGTCCTTTAACTGCACTCGTGTTGTTCAAGTGGAAATAAAATATTTTTTAAACAGAACTTACAATCTACAATGAGACTCAAATGCTGGCCAGTCATACACAACACTTAAAATTTCTGCTCATTTCATTCCTTAACTAGCAATATTTGTTTGAAAGCTTTTCATATTTATCTTAAAACGTTCCTAGTCTCAATGTATCCATTTTACTGATAAAAGACCAGAACATTTTCATATTCTACACATTTACTGTTTACAGTTTTGTTTCGCCTTCGATTCATTTTCATTTATCATTATAACTCAATCAAAATTATCAATTCCATCCCACACATTGTGTACTGTGTGGTGTGAATTTGATATGTGTGAATTATTCAAAATTCCATATTTCAATTTCAACCCAAATAATGGATATTTGTTCTCTATATCTGCGGATAGTGTGCAGTATATTGTAATTTTGTACAGTAGTGTTGAATACGACGTCCAATAAATAGATTTATCATTGTGCCATTACATTCCCTGGAAAGTCGTATTTTCTGGAACAGAAGCATAGTCGAGTCGGACTGAAACCGAACCGAATCGTAAAACAAGATCTGCTTAAGCCTCTTGAATTGCTCATCTTGAACCAGGGCCTACTTTTTAGAAACTTTTAGAGAAAATCGAGAAAATTAAGAACTTTGAGAAATTCAAGAAACTTCGAGAAATTCAAGAAACTTCGAGAAATATTTCTTGAATTTCTCAAAGTTTCTTGATTTTCTCGAATTAGAGATATTTCAAGAAATTCCACAAAATTCAAGAAATTCGAGAAACTTCGAGAAATTCAAGAAATTTCAAGAAACGAATTTCTCGAGTTTCTTGAAGTGTCTCGAATTTCTCGAATTCGAGAAATTTTAAGAAATTCGAGAAAATTCGAGAAATTCAAGAATTAGTTTCCAAAAAGTAGGCCCTGTCTTGAACGCATCGCAGTCTAACAAATTTAAGTTTTTTTTATGGTTTTTATACTCGAGGATTCCTTTTTTAATTTTTTTTTTTAAATATTTTTATTGTCGGAGAAAGCATTAAAACTCCGAACATAATTATCCTCCGAACACAATAACTATATCAAAAATGTTGGTTATCCGAATGATTTTCTGAATTAAATTTAAAAAAGCTTCCGAATGATGCGACAACAAATGTGATATTAATTTTGAGAAGTTTCGTTGTTATTTAATATTATATTAATTCACCATTTTATCCATACATTTTCCCAACTCATGCTTAAATTATACCTTTTCGTTAATGGGACATTGAACTTTTGACATTTTTGTATTTAGATTAAAGATGTTATTGTAAACAAAAAATTGTTCTACACTATTGCCGAAATTTCAAGTTTTTACTTTTTAATTTATATTTCAATTACGACTACGACCCAAATTCAACCCAAAAGCATACCTTTTTCGTGAGAGAATTAAGAAAAAATGACATGAGAAGAAAAGAGAGGCATATAGAGACGTATAGTCTTTTTTATGTTTGCGGATCTTTGAAAATCAGAAAACAATTAATTAAAAATATAAATGTTTATAATTTTACGAAAGTGTAGAATAATTTTTTGCTTAGAATAATGTTGTCTATCGA
>NW_023503977.1:0-23603 GCF_014529535.1 Bradysia coprophila | reverse complement strand
AATTCAATTACAAATAGAAATTACAGCATGATTTCCAGCTCGAGCAACGCAAAAATAAACTGATCCTTTTTTCTCAGTCTAGGGCTTGATCTTGAGGTGACCCGATTTACGATGAAAAATGTGATCACAATTTCACAACGAGGTTCAATTCAGATGTAATGCTGTAATGCAACTTAGAAGAATAATTCAATTCAAGATTATTGCCAAAAGGAAAAATGTAAAAATCATTCATTTTTGCAGGTCGGTAACGCGTAATGAAAAAAAAATCCGGGAAATGGTAAACGCGGCTACACCGGTTTTTCGGTTTTTAATTTCCCGTCACATTCCCTAATCGGGCAGAATTACAATAATTCGCATTATCTTGACAATGTTAACAATTATTTTACGAATAGTTTTGCCTATACTTCTTCTTCTTCTTCTTTCAGTCTGTTTCTATCCACTGCTGGATGTAGGCTCATCCAAGCTTCTTTCCATTTCGTACGATCCATTGCCATGTTTGGCTGGAGTTTGTACCTGCAATATTCTTAACTTCCGTTTTCCATCTCTCGCTCTTATATGGATCGCCTAGTCACTGATCTTTTTGGTCCAACGTTCGTCGTCCGTTCTTGAATATGTCCCGCCCATCCTATTAGAGATGTATTCTTTCATGACATCAAGACGCGCTGGTTTAGTTGTCGATCCATTGATTGTCATTCTGGTTCCTTCTGAGTGTTATTCCAAGCATACTCCGTTCCATGGCGTCTTTGCTGTCACTCCTCAATTTAATCTGTGGATCTTTGTTAAACAGTTAACGTTTCCGCTCTCTATAAGTGAGCCTGAAAGGAACAGAGTGTCGAAGACTTGTGCGTTCATACTATTATTATCATTTGCTTTTGAAAATTTAGTCGAGTTTTATCCGAACGGCTGCCATGCAAGACCAATCCTACGTCCTTATTTCTGCATTTGTTGTCCAGACTAACTAGATCATATGTCCTAGATATACATAGCGTGTGACTTCGTTCAATGACATGTGTCAGCAATTTTATTTTCTCTATTTCGTCCCGATGTTTGCTCCATGATTTTGTTTTGCCGACTAAGTCATCTTGTCAGGCCATTTGCTCGCTCTTCTTAACCTGTTGCTAGCATGAAGCTGAGGCCTGGACCCTAAGTTGCTGCTATCGTACAATGTTCATCCAGCGAAGCGGAGATTGTCAGTACTCTCCATTTTGATATTTATTCCATTTTACTGATTACAATTAATCTAATAGAATTTCTCCGTGCTCCTATGAAGATTTTATAGCATGAAGTAGCATTGTTATGTACACCATATCGAATGCTGTGGAGCTACCTGATGAGTCTACTGCTACTCTTCGTCTTATGCGTCTCAATATCGACGCAATGTTTCCAGCTTGAACGAAAGCTTTTACGAAGGTGCTCTATGAATAGCAAGATATAGTCGATGTGGTATATCACGACACATTCTCAATAGCGTTTCTCATCACTGGCAATAATGGTCGTTTGTGCTGAGACCAGATTGCCTTCTTCTTCTTCTTCTTCTTTTCAGCCTGTTTCTATCCACTGCTGGATGTAGGCCTCTCCAACTTCTTTCCATTTCGTACGATCCATTGCCATTTGCTGCCAGTTTGTACCTGCAATATTCTTAATTCCGTTTGTCCATCTCTCTGGTGGTCTACCTATAGCTCGTCTTTTATATGGTCGCCAGTTCATGATCTTTTTGGTCCAACGTTCGTCTGTCCTTCTTGCAATATGTCCCGCCCAGCTCCATTTCAGAGATGCTATTCTTTCCATGACATCAACGACCCTGGTTTGTTGTCGAATCCATTGATTCGTCATTCTGTCTCTGAGTGTTATTCCAAGCATACTCCGTTCCATGGCTCTTTGTGTCACTCTCAATTTATCTTCGGATGCTTTTGTTAAAGTTAACGTTTCCGCTCCATAAGTGAGCACTGGAAGGACACAAGTGTCGAAAACTTTGCGTTCAGACTATTATTCATTTTGCTTTTGAAAATTAGTCTGAGTTTTCCGAACGCTGCCCATGCAAAGAACCAATCCTACGTCTTTATTTCTGCAGTTTGGGTTGTCCAGACCTAACTTCAGTTTATGTCCTAGATATACGTAAGCTGTCGACTCCGTTCAATGACAGTGTCCACCAATTTTGATTTCTCTATCGTCCCCGATGTTGGTCATGACTTTTGTTTCGATAAGTTTCATCTTGAGGCCAACTTTGCTTCGCCTCTTTCACTTAACTGAATGTTGTAGCATAAGCTGAGCCTGACCTAGATTCGGCTGCTATCGGTACAATGTCATCAGCGAAGCGGAGATTGCTCAGGTACTCTCCTCTCCATTTATCTTTATTCCCATTTTACTCCAGTTTAACTTCCTAAAAATACTCTGCAGAATCGCCGTGAATAATTTTCGGGTGAAATGGTGTCACCCTGCCTTACACCTCGGCCAATTCTGAATTTCTCCGTGCTCTTATGAAGTTTTATACATGAAGTAGCACTTTTTGTACACATATCGAATGTGTGTTGGAGTACCTTGAGTCTACTCTACATTCGTCTAATGCGTCCAATATCGACCATGTTTCCACTGAATCGAAAAGCTTTTTCGAAGTCTATGAATGTCGATGTTGTATTCACGACACTTCTCAATAAGCGTTCTCATCACCTGCAAATGGTCGTTTGTGCTGAAACCCATATCTGAAAAGCAGCTTGTTCAACAGGTTGGTAGAAGTCGAACTTGTTAGTGTTCCTCTTCGTAATGATTTTCATAAACAAGTTGTTAGAAGTGTTGACAATAGGCTTATGGGTCCGGTAATTTTTCCAGCTTTGTTATGTCTCCTTTTTTATGCAGCAATGTAATTACCGGCATTTTCCCAGGCTTCTGGTACTTCTTCCCATTGGAGACATTGATTAAACAAAGCCGTGATTGCCTTTAATAAGGAGTCTCCACCCCAGTTTAATGGCTTCCACTTGGAACACCATCTTCTCCGGGAGACTTTTTGTTTTTCATCTCGGCTACTGCGGGCCTTGACTTCATCAACAGTTATGTCGGGCATATCCTCCGATCCCAACGTTTCTTATTATTGGTCTATCTTCGGTTTCTTCCGTTGGACCTCTGTCTTGCTGAAGGAAAAACAAATTCTCATAAAATTCTGTTGCAATGTTTAATATCGCATTTCGATCCGTTTGGATCGTTCCTGTTTTGTCTCGTAATTTGAAGATTTTCTTTTTTGGCGTTTGTCATTTTTCTTCCGTAGGACTTTCATATTGCAGTTTAGCTTCAATTATGTTTTGAGCCAATTGGACATTATATTTTCTTTTCATCTGATCTCCTTGCTTTGTTGATACTTTTAGACAGGTTCCGGTATTCCACCGAATCTCGTCCTCCGTTTTTTACCAACTCTGCTCTGCTTGCGATCAGGTCTAATGTTTCTCTGTGAGATTTCGATTCTTTCCCCTTGGACGGATTTTGCATTTGGATTTCATGAAACCCATTATTGTATCGACGATTTTGGTATTCAATTCGTCCAATGTTTCACATTGATTGTTGACGTTATCTAATTCGGCAGTCATTTTCGTAGCAAATTCTTCATTTTGTGTGTAAAGCCGTTGTACGTCAATCCTTTCACTTTTTTGAACTAGTTGTGATCTTTGAAATCTGGTATTTAACGTGACTCTTGCACGAACCATTCGGTGATCACTTCCTGTTGAAAAATTGTTTAGGACCGTAACGTTCTTAACGGTTGACTTACAGCCAGTTATGATGTAATCGATCTCATTTTTTCGTTACACCATCTGCACTAGCCCAAGTCCATTTCCGTTGAGGCTTTCCTGCAAAAAATGAATTCATTGCGTACAAATTGTGTTGCTGTAAGAAGTTTGAGTAAAGTATTTCCACGCTCATTTCTTTGGTCGTTGCTAAAACTACCAACAGAAACTTCGGAGTCTTCTTCTCGTTTTCCCAGCTTCGCATTGAAATCACCGATTAGATATTGGTAATGTGATGGTTTTCGTCCAGAGCTTTCTCGACATCTTCATAGAATCTTTCTACTTCTTCGTCATCATGGTGGACGTGGGTGCGTAAACCTGAATTAATTTGACACTGTATCTGTTATTTATCTTCAGGCTTACGTATATCACTCGATCGGATATGCTTTTCGTGTGAATTATGCGATCCGACCACCGCTTGTTTATGAACAATCCGACACCGTGCATCAGCATCTGACTGTCACTTCCTCGGTAGAAGAATGTATGCCCTGATTGTAATTTCAGGCATTCCTCTCCAGGTTTTCTCACTTCGCTCACTCCCACAACATCCCATTTTATCTTTTCTAGCTCTTCTTCCATTTCTTGCATTTTTGTCTTGTCGACAATGTTCTGGCATTATATGTGGCAATGTATAATTCGTTATGGCTTCGTTTGAAGGTTTTTAGCATTAAAACACCACGCTTGCTACTGCGGGTTGGTGAGTATGAAAGCTTTACTTTGCTCGCCCCCGGTAATCCTCGAGCTCTGACCCGCACATTTCTGCACGTTCCGGGATCACCGTGCCTATCAAAGTGCACAGTGCCCGACGGGGTAGTGTTACTCTTTTTGAACATTCTTTTCCATAAAGCTTTGCCCCTTCTTTTGAACCTATCTGAGCAAAAGGTTATTCGTCCTTTAAAAGCTTAACCTAGTAGCTAATAAGAATTCTGGGATCGTTCTATCCTTTGGCTTCCTGATCGTGTTGTTCCACCTCAACGTTGGTCCCTTAACCCCAATTCTTTCGGTTTCCAGCTCACGATTCATTCAACCTTAAGATTGATCTATCTAATCCTATCTTATTTACTGCTACGTCCTCGTTAAACTTCATTCCCTCCACTCTTTTTCAAACTGGCTTGGGACAGTCTTTGGCGGTGTTCGCTATGATTTAATAAAACTCCACTTAGCTGTGGTAGATCTCCGCTGTTAATTGAGTGTCCGATTAGCTACATCAGGCCTTACTACAACTTGCTTGTACCTAACGGCCACTTCCCAAAACCAAGCGGAGAATTATTAGACCTCAGCGAAGGTTTGTGAAAGCTCAGCGAAAAATTATTAGAGCTCAGCGGAGATTTGTTAAAGCTCAGCGGAGAATTATAAGAACTCAGCCGATATTTTTATTCAAAGAGGTGGCATAATTAGACTTAGCGAAGTCTTGTTAGCTTACTAAAGAATTGTGAAATCTGAACGAACATTTATTTACGCTCTTTGCAGTCTTACGAAAGGTACAAATGTAATAAATACTCTCTTATCGTTGAAAGAATGTCCGCTGAACTTTTGTAAAACTTTAAAAAACGGTCGGTGAACATTATTAATTTTATACGCTACCTTTTGTCAACTGTTTGATGATTTTTATAAAATGTCCGTCACTTTTTTGAAAGAAAATATTTTACCGCCGAATTGAATACAGCAAACATTTATTCCAGTACTTATAATAGCAGAGTGTCACAGTTGTATCGAAATATTTTCTGTGTTTTTGCATCGAGTAAAAAGTGTTTAGTGTTCAAATATGCCTTGGCGACCTAAAGAGACAATGCCCGAATATTGAAAGCGTAATAGGTGAGTTTCTTTGAATTTTTCGGTGAATTTTTTGTGATAAAATTTTCCATACATTTTCGGGAAACTGTCATGTCATTTCTCAATGACGGGCCTTAAACTCCCAAGTTGACGCTAGGGGCTATTGGGGTAGCAGTGATTTTCGTTTTGAATGCCTTGAAAGATAAATCTTCAAATGTTATATTTTAGTTGGTTTTTAACACTATTTTTCTTCTTCTTCTTCTTAATCAGCCTGTTGATATCCACTGATGGATGTAGGCCTCCCCTTTTGTCTTCCATTCTGAACGATCCATTGCCATTTGCTGCCAGTTCGTCCCCACCATTCGCTTGATCGAGTTCGTCCATCTTTCTGGTGGTCTGCCCAATGGTCGTGTCATTGGTGGTCTCCAGTTCATTGAGGCTCTGGTCCAACGTTCGTCTGTCATTCTCGCAATGTGTCCTGCCCAATTCCACTTCACAGATTGTTGAATCCTGAACGTAGAGTGTTTTCACTCTACAAATATAAATAATCAAAGGGTGCAATTAAATTAAAATTGGTCAAGTAGCCTAGCATTGGCCTATAAATACGTTGTATTGTACCGAAATAAATTCAGAACAAATACAGAGCTTGAACGGGCAACATGCCCTAAATGAGTGTTTGTTTCTCAATAGTAGTCCTACTGGCGCTTTCGAGCTGGGGAGAATATCCCACCAGTATAGTAGTAGAACTAGTAGAGTGACCGGAGTAGAATTTATGCAATCGGCTGGTAGCCTTTTGCCACTGGATTCAACAGAGATTCTATCCTTTCCATCACGTCTTAGACTTTCGTTTGTTGCCGAATTCACTGATTCGTCATTTTATCTCTAAGCGAAATCCCAAGCATACTCCGTTCCATTACTCTTTGTGCTACTCTGAGCTTGTTTTCCGATGCTTTCGTTAGTGTTAACGTTTCTGCTCCATACGTCAGCACCGGTAGGACACATTTGTGTTCATTTTGCTTTTAAAATCATCCTAAGTTTTCCGAATCCTGCCCATGCAGTACCAATCCTTCTTTTGACCTCTGCTGTTTGATTGTCTAGACCAAGTTTTAACTTGTGGCCAAGATACACATAGTTGTCGACTGTCATCAGCGATGTTTGTCATGATTGTTGACTTCGATAGAGACCGACTTTGCCCGATTCTTCGTTCAGCTGTTGTAACTTGACTTGTTCTTGGTCCAGGTCCGTTGCTATCAAACCAATATCATCTGCGAATCGTAGATGACTCAAGTATTTTCCGTTAATGTTTATTCCCATCCGACTCCAATCCAATTTTTTTTTAAATACTTTCTAGAGTTAATGTAAACAATTTCGGTGAGATTGTGTCTCCTTGTCTTACACCTCTTCCTATTTTGAAATTAGCCGTGTTTTCATGTAACTTTATGCACGACGTAGCATTTTCATACACATACTTGATCGTGTTGGAATACCTCGAGTCCACTCTACATTCGTCCAATGACTCCAATATTGACCACGTTTCGACCGAATCAAACGCTTTTCATAGTCTTTGAATATCAAGATTATGGGAATCTTGTTTTCCTTGCATTTCTCAATCAGTGTTCTCATCACCTGCAAATGATCATTTGTGCTAAGCCCGGATCTGAATCTGCTTGACAGTTTTACATTTTTTTTCTTCCATAAAATAACCAGACGGACCAGTTGAGTGGACTTCCGGCTGAGTCTCAACAGAACTTAGACATTTTGTAAAAACCGCTACATCCTAATGGCTATACATTAGCGCATAGGCTTGCGTGGACTAAATTTTTGTGCCGTCCCACGAAAGCTAAAGGCTACTTTTAAACAAAAAAAAACCTCGTCCGCGCAACGGCTTCATGTCAGTTTCAGAAAAAAATCTTCAGCGCCCGCCGGATTCCTGTTAGTTTTCTAAAAAGTTTTTGTCCACAACTGTTTCGGTTTCGACTTAGGTAGCCTAAGTAAATCTTATGTAAAACTCATGATATTTAACAACAAACTTTGATTTTTCTAATGCGTGTCATTTGTGAAAATTTTACGTCTGAAAAGTTTTGGTCGTCTACACTATGCTCACCAGAAAAATTAATACCCGAATATGAGCCCGATAAATATTGGCCCGTGGTTAGTCTTTGTGGACAGGTATGATGCATTGTATTGGTGTGATTACCAAAAAAAAACTGTTTGAAATATCAAATACATGAGTTTAGCTTCGTCAAGACAAAAAATGCAAGAAATGGAAGAAGAGCTAGAAAAGATAAAATGGGATGTTGTGGGAGTGAGCGAAGTGAGAAAACCTGGAGAGGAATGCCTGAAATTACAATCAGGGCATACATTCTTTTACCGAGGAAGTGACAGTCAGATGCTGATGCACGGTGTCGGATTGTTCATAAACAAGCGGTGGTCGGATCGCATAATTCACCCGAAAAGCATATCCGATCGAGTGATATACGTAAGCCTGAAGATAAATAACAGATACAGTGTCAAATTAATTCAGGTTTACGCACCCACGTCCACCCATGATGACGAAGAAGTAGAAAGATTCTATGAAGATGTCGAGAAAGCTCTGGACGAAAACCCATCACATTACCAATATCTAATCGGTGATTTCAATGCGAAGCTGGGAAAACGAGAAGAAGACTCCGAAGTTTCTGTTGGTAGTTTTAGCAACGACCAAAGAAATGAGCGTGGAAATACTTTACTCAACTTCTTACAGCAACACAATTTGTACGCAATGAATTCATTTTTTGCAGGAAAGCCTCAACGGAAATGGACTTGGGCTAGTGCAGATGGTGTAACGAAAAATGAGATCGATTACATCATAACTGGCTGTAAGTCAACCGTTAAGAACGTTACGGTCCTAAACAATTTTTCAACAGGAAGTGATCACCGAATGGTTCGTGCAAGAGTCACGTTAAATACCAGATTTCAAAGATCACAACTAGTTCAAAAAAGTGAAAGGATTGACGTACAACGGCTTTACACACAAAATGAAGAATTTGCTACGAAAATGACTGCCGAATTAGATAACGTCAACAATCAATGTGAAACATTGGACGAATTGAATACCAAAATCGTCGATACAATAATGGGTTTCATGAAATCCAAATGCAAATCCGTCCAAGGGAAAGAATCGAAACTCAACAGAGAAACATTAGACCTGATCGCAAGCAGAGCAGAGTTGGTAAAAAACGGAGGACGAGATTCGGTGGAATACCGGAACCTGTCTAAAAGTATCAACAAAGCAAGGAGATCAGATGAAAGAAAATATAATGTCCAATTGGCTCAAAACATAATTGAAGCTAACTGCAATATGAAAGTCCTACGGAGAAAAATGACAAACGCCAAAAAAGAAATCTTCAAATTACGAGACAAAACAGGAACGATCCAAACGGATCGAAATGTGACATTAAACATTGCAACAGAATTTTATGAGAATTTGTTTTCTTCAGCAAGACAGAGCCCAACGGAAGAAACCGAAGATAGACCAATAATAAGAAACGTGGGATCGGAGGATATGCCCGACATAACTGTTGATGAAGTCAAAGCTGCAGTAGCCAAGATGAAAAACAAAAAGTCTCCCGGAGAAGATGGTGTTCCAGTGGAAGCCATTAAACTAGGTGGAGACTCCTTATTAAAGGCAATCACGGCTTTGTTTAATCAATGTCTCCAATGGAAGAAGTACCAGAAGCCTGGGAAAATGCGGTAATTACATTGCTGCATAAAAAAGGAGACATAACAAAGCTGGAAAATTACCGACCCATAAGCCTATTGTCAACACTCTACAAGTTGTTTATGAAAATCATTACGAAGAGGAACACTAACAAGTTCGACTTCTACCAACCTGTTGAACAAGCTGCTTTCAGATCTGGTTTCAGCACAAACGACCATTTGCAGGTGATGAGAACGCTTATTGAGAAGTGTCGTGAATACAACATCGACATAGTCTTGCTATTCATAGACTTCGAAAAAGCTTTCGATTCAGTGGAAACATGGTCGATATTGGACGCATAAGACGAATGTAGAGTAGACTCAAGGTACTCCAACACAATTCGATATGTGTACAAAAATGCTACTTCATGTATAAAACTTCATAGGAGCACGGAGAAATTCAGAATTGTAATTGTAATTCAGTAAAATGGGAATAAATATAAATGGAGAGTACCTGAGCAATCTCCGCTTCGCTGATGACATTGTACCGATAGCAGCGAATCTAGGTCAGGCTCAGCTTATGCTACAACAGTTAAGTGAAGAGGCGAGCAAAGTTGGCCTCAAGATGAACTTATCGAAAACAAAAGTCATGACCAACATCGGGGACGATAGAGAAATAAAAATTGGTGACACTGTCATTGAACGAGTCGACAGCTATGTATATCTAGGACATAAACTGAAGTTAGGTCTGGACAACCAAACTGCAGAAATAAGACGTAGGATTGGTCTTGCATGGGCAGCGTTCGGAAAACTCGGACTAATTTTCAAAAGCAAAATGAATAATAGTCTGAAACGCAAAGTCTTCGACACTTGTGTCCTTCCAGTGCTCACTTATGGAGCGGAAACGTTAACTTTAACAAAAGCATCCGAAGATAAATTGAGAGTGACACAAAGAGCCATGGAACGGAGTATGCTTGGAATAACACTCAGAGACAGAATGACGAATCAATGGATTCGACAACAAACCAGGGTCGTTGATGTCATGGAAAGAATAGCATCTCTGAAATGGAGCTGGGCGGGACATATTGCAAGAAGGACAGACGAACGTTGGACCAAAAAGATCATGAACTGGCGACCATATAAAGGACGAGAGATGGACAAACGGAATTAAGAATATTGCAGGTACAAACTGGCAGCAAATGGCAATGGATCGTACGAAATGGAAAGAAGTTGGAGAGGCCTACATCCAGCAGTGGATAGAAACAGGCTGAAAAAGAAGAAGAAGAAGAAGTATAGGCAAATACTATTCGTAAATTAATTGTAACGATTGTCAGTAAATGAAGAATTAGTTGTAATTCCTGCCGATTAGGGAATGTGACCGGGAAATTAAAAACCGGGAAAAACCGGTTAACCGGTTTACCATTTCCCGGGATTTTTTTTTCATTTACCGGTTAACCGACCTGCAAAAATTGAATGATTTTTACATTTTTCCTTTGCAATAATACCTTGAATTGAATTATTCTTCTAGTTGCATTACAGCATTACATCTGATTTGAACTCGTTGTGAACATTTTCATCACATTTTCATCGTAAATTGCACCTCAAGATCAGCCCTAGACTGAGAAAAAAGGATCAGTTTATTTTGCGTTGCTGAGCTGGACAATCATGCTGTAATTTCTATTGTAATTGAATTTTCTTCTTCTTCTTCTTCTTTTTCAGCCTGTTTCTATCCACTGCTGGATGTAGGCCTCTCCAACTTCTTTCCATTTCGTACGATCCATTGCCATTTGCTGCCAGTTTGTACCTGCAATATTCTTAATTCCGTTTGTCCATCTCTCTGGTGGTCTACCTATAGCTCGTCTTTTATATGGTCGCCAGTTCATGATCTTTTTGGTCCAACGTTCGTCTGTCCTTCTTGCAATATGTCCCGCCCAGCTCCATTTCAGAGATGCTATTCTTTCCATGACATCAACGACCTTGGTTTGTTGTCGAATCCATTGATTCGTCATTCTGTCTCTGAGTGTTATTCCAAGCATACTCCGTTCCATGGCTCTTTGTGTCACTCTCAATTTATCTTCGGATGCTTTTGTTAAAGTTAACGTTTCCGCTCCATAAGTGAGCACTGGAAGGACACAAGTGTCGAAAACTTTGCGTTTCAGACTATTATTCATTTTGCTTTTGAAAATTAGTCTGAGTTTTCCGAACGCTGCCCATGCAAGACCAATCCTACGTCTTATTTCTGCAGTTTGGTTGTCCAGACCTAACTTCAGTTTATGTCCTAGATATACATAGCTGTCGACTCGTTCAATGACAGTGTCACCAATTTTGATTTCTCTATCGTCCCCGATGTTGGTCATGACTTTTGTTTTCGATAAGTTCATCTTGAGGCCAACTTTGCTCGCCTCTTCACTTAACTGTTGTAGCATAAGCTGAGCCTGACCTAGATTCGCTGCTATCGGTACAATGTCATCAGCGAAGCGGAGATTGCTCAGGTACTCTCCTCTCCATTTATCTTTATTCCCATTTTACTCCAGTTTAACTTCCTAAAAATACTCTGCAGAATCGCCGTGAATAATTTCGGTGAAATGGTGTCACCCTGCCTTACACCTCGGCCAATTCTGAATTTCTCCGTGCTCTTATGAAGTTTTATACATGAAGTAGCACTTTTGTACACATATCGAATTGTGTTGGAGTACCTTGAGTCTACTCTACATTCGTCTAATGCGTCCAATATCGACCATGTTTCCACTGAATCGAAAGCTTTTTCGAAGTCTATGAATGTCGATGTTGTATTCACGACACTTCTCAATAAGCGTTCTCATCACCTGCAAATGGTCGTTTGTGCTGAAACCATATCTGAAAGCAGCTTGTTCAACAGGTTGGTAGAAGTCGAACTTGTTAGTGTTCCTCTTCGTAATGATTTTCATAAACAAGTTGTAGAGTGTTGACAATAGGCTTATGGGTCGGTAATTTTCCAGCTTTGTTATGTCTCCTTTTTTATGCAGCAATGTAATTACCGCATTTTCCCAGGCTTCTGGTACTTCTTCCCATTGGAGACATTGATTAAACAAAGCCGTGATTGCCTTTAATAAGGAGTCTCCACCCAGTTTAATGGCTTCCACTGGAACACCATCTTCTCCGGGAGACTTTTTGTTTTTCATCTCGGCTACTGCGGCCTTGACTTCATCAACAGTTATGTCGGGCATATCCTCCGATCCCACGTTTCTTATTATTGGTCTATCTTCGGTTTCTTCCGTTGGACTCTGTCTTGCTGAAGAAAACAAATTCTCATAAAATTCTGTTGCAATGTTTAATATCGCATTTCGATCCGTTTGGATCGTTCCTGTTTTGTCTCGTAATTTGAAGATTTCTTTTTTGGCGTTTGTCATTTTTCTCCGTAGGACTTTCATATTGCAGTTAGCTTCAATTATGTTTTGAGCCAATTGGACATTATATTTTCTTTCATCTGATCTCCTTGCTTTGTTGATACTTTTAGACAAGTTCCGGTATTCCACCGAATCTCGCCCTCCGTTTTTTACCAACTCTGCTCTGCTTACGATCAGGTCTAGTGTTTCTCTGCTGAGTTTTGATTCTTTCCCTTGGACGGATTTGCATTTGGATTTCATGAAACCCATTATTGTATCGACGATTTTGGTATTCAATTCGTCCAATGTTTCACATTGATTGTTGCCGTTATCTAATTCGGCAGTCATTTTCGTAGCAAATTCTTCATTTTGTGTGTAAAGCCGTTGTACGTCAATCCTTTCACTTTTCTGAACTAGTTGTGATCTTTGAAATCTGGTATTTAACGTGACTCTTGCACGAACCATTCGGTGATCACTACCTGTTGAAAAATTGTTTAGGACCGTAACGTTCTTAACGGTTGACTTAATCCAGTTATGATGTAATCGATCTCATTTTTCGTTACACCATCTGCACTAGCCCAAGTCCATTTCCGTTGAGGCTTTCCTGCAAAAAATGAATTCATTGCGTACAAATTGTGTTGCTGTAAGAAGTTGAGTAAAGTATTTCCACGCTCATTTCTTTGGTCGTTGCTAAAACTACCAACAGAAACTTCGGAGTCTTCTTCTCGTTTTCCCAGCTTCGCATTGAAATCACCGATTAGATATTGGTAATGTGAAGAGTTTTCGTCCAGAGCTTTCTCGACATCTTCATAGAATCTCTCTACTTCTTCGTCATCATGAGTGGACGTGGGTGCGCAAACCTGAATTAATTTGACACTGTATCTGTTATTTATCTTCAGGCTTACGTATATCACTCGATCGGATATGCTTTTCGTGTGAATTATGCGATCCGACCACCGCTTGTTTATGAACAATCCGACACCGTGCATCAGCATCTGACTGTCACTTCCTCGGTAGAAGAATGTATGCCCTGATTGTAATTTCAGGCATTCCTCTCCAGGTTTTCTCACTTCGCTCACTCCCACAACATCCCATTTTATCTTTTCTAGCTCTTCTTCCATTTCTTGCATTTTTTGTCTTGTCGACAATGTTCTGGCATTATATGTGGCAATGTATAATTCGTTATGGCTTCGTTTGAAGGTTTTTAGCATTAAAACACCACGCTTGCTACTGCGGGTTGGTGAGTATGAAAGCTTTACTTTGCTCGCCCCCGGTAATCCTCGAGCTCTGACCCGCACATTTCTGCACGTTCCGGGATCACCGTGCCTATCAAAGTGCACAGTGCCCGACGGGGTAGTGTTACTCTTTTTGAACATTCTTTTCCATAAAGCTTTGCCCCTTCTTTTGAACCTATCTGAGCAAAAGGTTATTCGTCCTTTAAAAGCTTAACCTAGTAGCTAATAAGAATTCTGGGATCGTTCTATCCTTTGGCTTCCTGATCGTGTTGTTCCACCTCAACGTTGGTCCCTTAACCCCAATTCTTTCGGTTTCCAGCTCACGATTCATTCAACCTTAAGATTGATCTATCTAATCCTATCTTATTTACTGCTACGTCCTCGTTAAACTTCATTCCCTCCACTCTTTTTCAAACTGGCTTGGGACAGTCTTTGGCGGTGTTCGCTATGATTTAATAAAACTCCACTTAGCTGTGGTAGATCTCCGCTGTTAATTGAGTGTCCGATTAGCTACATCAGGCCTTACTACAACTTGCTTGTACCTAACGGCCACTTCCCAAAACCAAGCGGAGAATTATTAGACCTCAGCGAAGGTTTGTGAAAGCTCAGCGAAAAATTATTAGAGCTCAGCGGAGATTTGTTAAAGCTCAGCGGAGAATTATAAGAACTCAGCCGATATTTTTATTCAAAGAGGTGGCATAATTAGACTTAGCGAAGTCTTGTTAGCTTACTAAAGAATTGTGAAATCTGAACGAACATTTATTTACGCTCTTTGCAGTCTTACGAAAGGTACAAATGTAATAAATACTCTCTTATCGTTGAAAGAATGTCCGCTGAACTTTTGTAAAACTTTAAAAAACGGTCGGTGAACATTATTAATTTTATACGCTACCTTTTGTCAACTGTTTGATGATTTTTATAAAATGTCCGTCACTTTTTTGAAAGAAAATATTTTACCGCCGAATTGAATACAGCAAACATTTATTCCAGTACTTATAATAGCAGAGTGTCACAGTTGTATCGAAATATTTTCTGTGTTTTTGCATCGAGTAAAAAGTGTTTAGTGTTCAAATATGCCTTGGCGACCTAAAGAGACAATGCCCGAATATTGAAAGCGTAATAGGTGAGTTTCTTTGAATTTTTTCGGTGAATTTTTGTGATAAAATTTTCCATACATTTTCGGGAAACTGTCATGTCATTTCTCAATGACGGGCCTTAAACTCCCAAGTTGACGCTAGGGGCTATTGGGGTAGCAGTGATTTTCGTTTTGAATGCCTTGAAAGATAAATCTTCAAATGTTATATTTTAGTTGGTTTTTAACACTATTTTTCTTCTTCTTCTTCTTAATCAGCCTGTTGATATCCACTGATGGATGTAGGCCTCCCCTTTTGTCTTCCATTCTGAACGATCCATTGCCATTTGCTGCCAGTTCGTCCCCACCATTCGCTTGATCGAGTTCGTCCATCTTTCTGGTGGTCTGCCCAATGGTCGTGTCATTGGTGGTCTCCAGTTCATTGAGGCTCTGGTCCAACGTTCGTCTGTCATTCTCGCAATGTGTCCTGCCCAATTCCACTTCACAGATTGTTGAATCCTGAACGTAGAGTGTTTTCACTCTACAAATATAAATAATCAAAGGGTGCAATTAAATTAAAATTGGTCAAGTAGCCTAGCATTGGCCTATAAATACGTTGTATTGTACCGAAATAAATTCAGAACAAATACAGAGCTTGAACGGGCAACATGCCCTAAATGAGTGTTTGTTTCTCAATAGTAGTCCTACTGGCGCTTTCGAGCTGGGGAGAATATCCCACCAGTATAGTAGTAGAACTAGTAGAGTGACCGGAGTAGAATTTATGCAATCGGCTGGTAGCCTTTTGCCACTGGATTCAACAGAGATTCTATCCTTTCCATCACGTCTTAGACTTTCGTTTGTTGCCGAATTCACTGATTCGTCATTTTATCTCTAAGCGAAATCCCAAGCATACTCCGTTCCATTACTCTTTGTGCTACTCTGAGCTTGTTTTCCGATGCTTTCGTTAGTGTTAACGTTTCTGCTCCATACGTCAGCACCGGTAGGACACATTTGTGTTCATTTTGCTTTTAAAAATCATCCTAAGTTTTCCGAATCCTGCCCATGCAGTACCAATCCTTCTTTTGACCTCTGCTGTTTGATTGTCTAGACCAAGTTTTAACTTGTGGCCAAGATACACATAGTTGTCGACTGTCATCAGCGATGTTTGTCATGATTGTTGACTTCGATAGAGACCGACTTTGCCCGATTCTTCGTTCAGCTGTTGTAACTTGACTTGTTCTTGGTCCAGGTCCGTTGCTATCAAACCAATATCATCTGCGAATCGTAGATGACTCAAGTATTTTCCGTTAATGTTTATTCCCATCCGACTCCAATCCAATTTTTTTTAAATACTTTCTAGAGTTAATGTAAACAATTTCGGTGAGATTGTGTCTCCTTGTCTTACACCTCTTCCTATTTTGAAATTAGCCGTGTTTTCATGTAACTTTATGCACGACGTAGCATTTTCATACACATACTTGATCGTGTTGGAATACCTCGAGTCCACTCTACATTCGTCCAATGACTCCAATATTGACCACGTTTCGACCGAATCAAACGCTTTTCATAGTCTTTGAATATCAAGATTATGGGAATCTTGTTTTCCTTGCATTTCTCAATCAGTGTTCTCATCACCTGCAAATGATCATTTGTGCTAAGCCCGGATCTGAATCTGCTTGACAGTTTTACATTTTTTTTCTTCCATAAAATAACCAGACGGACCAGTTGAGTGGACTTCCGGCTGAGTCTCAACAGAACTTAGACATTTTGTAAAAACCGCTACATCCTAATGGCTATACATTAGCGCATAGGCTTGCGTGGACTAAATTTTTGTGCCGTCCCACGAAAGCTAAAGGCTACTTTTAAACAAAAAAAAACCTCGTCCGCGCAACGGCTTCATGTCAGTTTCAGAAAAAAATCTTCAGCGCCCGCCGGATTCCTGTTAGTTTTCTAAAAAGTTTTTGTCCACAACTGTTTCGGTTTCGACTTAGGTAGCCTAAGTAAATCTTATGTAAAACTCATGATATTTAACAACAAACTTTGATTTTTCTAATGCGTGTCATTTGTGAAAATTTTACGTCTGAAAAGTTTTGGTCGTCTACACTATGCTCACCAGAAAAATTAATACCCGAATATGAGCCCGATAAATATTGGCCCGTGGTTAGTCTTTGTGGACAGGTATGATGCATTGTATTGGTGTGATTACCAAAAAAAAACTGTTTGAAATATCAAATACATGAGTTTAGCTTCGTCAAGACAAAAATGCAAGAAATGGAAGAAGAGCTAGAAAAGATAAAATGGGATGTTGTGGGAGTGAGCGAAGTGAGAAAACCTGGAGAGGAATGCCTGAAATTACAATCAGGGCATACATTCTTTTACCGAGGAAGTGACAGTCAGATGCTGATGCACGGTGTCGGATTGTTCATAAACAAGCGGTGGTCGGATCGCATAATTCACCCGAAAAGCATATCCGATCGAGTGATATACGTAAGCCTGAAGATAAATAACAGATACAGTGTCAAATTAATTCAGGTTTACGCACCCACGTCCACCCATGATGACGAAGAAGTAGAAAGATTCTATGAAGATGTCGAGAAAGCTCTGGACGAAAACCCATCACATTACCAATATCTAATCGGTGATTTCAATGCGAAGCTGGGAAAACGAGAAGAAGACTCCGAAGTTTCTGTTGGTAGTTTTAGCAACGACCAAAGAAATGAGCGTGGAAATACTTTACTCAACTTCTTACAGCAACACAATTTGTACGCAATGAATTCATTTTTTGCAGGAAAGCCTCAACGGAAATGGACTTGGGCTAGTGCAGATGGTGTAACGAAAAATGAGATCGATTACATCATAACTGGCTGTAAGTCAACCGTTAAGAACGTTACGGTCCTAAACAATTTTTCAACAGGAAGTGATCACCGAATGGTTCGTGCAAGAGTCACGTTAAATACCAGATTTCAAAGATCACAACTAGTTCAAAAAAGTGAAAGGATTGACGTACAACGGCTTTACACACAAAATGAAGAATTTGCTACGAAAATGACTGCCGAATTAGATAACGTCAACAATCAATGTGAAACATTGGACGAATTGAATACCAAAATCGTCGATACAATAATGGGTTTCATGAAATCCAAATGCAAATCCGTCCAAGGGAAAGAATCGAAACTCAACAGAGAAACATTAGACCTGATCGCAAGCAGAGCAGAGTTGGTAAAAAACGGAGGACGAGATTCGGTGGAATACCGGAACCTGTCTAAAAGTATCAACAAAGCAAGGAGATCAGATGAAAGAAAATATAATGTCCAATTGGCTCAAAACATAATTGAAGCTAACTGCAATATGAAAGTCCTACGGAGAAAAATGACAAACGCCAAAAAAGAAATCTTCAAATTACGAGACAAAACAGGAACGATCCAAACGGATCGAAATGTGACATTAAACATTGCAACAGAATTTTATGAGAATTTGTTTTCTTCAGCAAGACAGAGCCCAACGGAAGAAACCGAAGATAGACCAATAATAAGAAACGTGGGATCGGAGGATATGCCCGACATAACTGTTGATGAAGTCAAAGCTGCAGTAGCCAAGATGAAAAACAAAAAGTCTCCCGGAGAAGATGGTGTTCCAGTGGAAGCCATTAAACTAGGTGGAGACTCCTTATTAAAGGCAATCACGGCTTTGTTTAATCAATGTCTCCAATGGGAAGAAGTACCAGAAGCCTGGGAAAATGCGGTAATTACATTGCTGCATAAAAAAGGAGACATAACAAAGCTGGAAAATTACCGACCCATAAGCCTATTGTCAACACTCTACAAGTTGTTTATGAAAATCATTACGAAGAGGAACACTAACAAGTTCGACTTCTACCAACCTGTTGAACAAGCTGCTTTCAGATCTGGTTTCAGCACAAACGACCATTTGCAGGTGATGAGAACGCTTATTGAGAAGTGTCGTGAATACAACATCGACATAGTCTTGCTATTCATAGACTTCGAAAAAGCTTTCGATTCAGTGGAAACATGGTCGATATTGGACGCATAAGACGAATGTAGAGTAGACTCAAGGTACTCCAACACAATTCGATATGTGTACAAAAATGCTACTTCATGTATAAAAACTTCATAGAGCACGGAGAAAATTCAGAATTGTAATTGTAAATATCAGATATAAATGGGAAATAAATATAAAATGGAGATAACTAGCAATCTCCGCTTCGCTGATGACATTGTACCGATAGCAGCGAATCTAGGTCAGGCTCAGCTTATGCTACAACATTAAGTGAAGAGCGACAAAGTTGCCTCAAGATGAACTTATCGAAAAACAAAATCATGACCAACATCGGGACGATAAGAAATCAAAATTGGTGACACTGTCATTGAACGAGTCGACAGCTATGTATATCTAGGACATAAACTGAAGTTAGTCTGGACAACCAAACTGCAGAAATAAGACGTAGGATTGGTCTTGCATGGGCACGTTCGAAAACTCAGACTAATTTTCAAAAGCAAAATGAATAATAGTCTGAAACGCAAAGTCTTCGACACTTGTGTCTTCCAGTGCTCACTTATGGAGCGGAAACGTTAACTTTAACAAAAGCATCCGAAGATAAATTGAGAGTGACACAAAGAGCCATGGAACGAGTATGCTTGAATAACACTCAGAGACAGAATGACGAATCAATGGATTCGACAACAAACCAGGGTCGTTGATGTCATGGAAAGAATAGCATCTCTGAAATGGAGCTGGGCGGGACATATTGCAAGAAGGACAGACGAACGTTGGACCAAAAAGATCATGAACTGCGACCATATAAAGGACGAGAGATGGACAAACGGAATTAAGAATATTGCAGGTACAAACTGGCAGCAAATGGCAATGGATGTACGAAATGGAAAGAAGTTGGAGAGCCTACATCCAGCAGTGGATAGAAACAGGCTGAAAAGAAGAAGAAGAAGAAGTATAGGCAAATACTATTCGTAAATTAATTGTAAGATTGTCAGTAAATGAAGAATTAGTTGTAATTCCTGCCGATTAGGGAATGTGACCGGGAAATTAAAAACGGGAAAAACCGGTTAACCGGTTTACCATTTCCGGATTTTTTTTTCCATTTACCGGTTAACGACCTGCAAAAATTGAATGATTTTTACATTTTTCTTTGCGAATAATACCTTGAATTGAATTATTCTTCTAGTTGCATTACAGCATTACATCTGATTTGAACTGTTGTGAACATTTTCATCACATTTTCATCGTAAATTGCACCTCAAGATCAGCCTAGACTGAGAAAAAAGGATCAGTTTATTTTGCGTTGTGACTGGACAATCATGCTGTAATTTCTATTGTAATTGAATTTTCTTCTTTCTTCTTCTTCTTTTTCAGCCTGTTTCTATCCACTGCTGGATGTAGGCCTCTCCAATTCTTTCCATTTCGTACGATCCATTTGCCATTTGCTGCAGTTTGTACCTGCAATATTCTTAATTCCGTTTGTCCATCTCTCTGGTGGTCTACCTATAGTCGTCTTTTATATGGTCGCCAGTTCATGATCTTTTTGGTCCAACGTTCGTCTGTCTTCTTGCAATATGTCCCGCCCAGCTCCATTTCAGAGATGCTATTCTTTCCATGACATCAACGACCTGGTTTGTTGTCGAATCCATTGATTCGTCATTCTGTCTCTGAGTGTTATTCGAAGCATACTCCGTTCCATGGCTCTTTGGTGTCACTCTCAATTTATCTTCGGATGCTTTTGTTAAAGTTAACGTTTCCGCTCCATAAGTGAGCACTGGAAGGACACAAGTGTCGAAAACTTTGCGTTTCAGACTATTATTCATTTTGCTTTTGAAAATTAGTCTGAGTTTTCCGAACGCTGCCATGCAAGACCAATCCTACGTCTTATTTCTGCAGTTTGGTTGTCCAGACCTAACTTCAGTTTATGTCCTAGATATACATAGCTGTCGACTCGTTCAATGACAGTGTCACCATTTTGATTTCTCTATCGTCCCGATGTTGGTCATGACTTTTGTTTTCGATAAGTTCATCTTGAGGCCAACTTTGCTCGCCTCTTCACTTAACTGTTGTAGATAAGCTGAGCTGACCTAGATTCGCTGCTATCGGTAATGTCATCAGCGAAGCGGAGATTGCTCAGGTACTCTCCATTTATCTTTATTCCATTTTATCCAGTTTAATTCCTAAAATACTCTGCAGAATCGCGTGAATAATTTCGGTGAAATGGTGTCACCTGCTTACACCTCGGCAATTCTGAATTTCTCCGTGTCTTATGAAGTTTTATACATGAGTAGATTTTTGTACACATATCGAATTGTGTTGGAGTACTTGAGTCTACTTCATTCGTCTATGCGTCAATATCGACCATGTTTCACTGAATCGAAAGCTTTTTCGAAGTCTATGATAGAAGACTATGTCGATGTTGTATTCACGAACTTCTCATAAGCGTTCTCATCACCTGCAAATGGTCGTTTGTGCTGAAACCAGATCTGAAAGCAGTTGTTCAACAGGTTGGTAGAAGTCGAACTTGTTAGTGTTCCTCTTCGTAATGATTTTCATAAACAACTTGTAGAGTGTTGACAATAGCGTTATGGGTCGGTAATTTTCCAGCTTTGTTATGTCTCTTTTTTATGCAGCAATGTAATTACCGCATTTCCCAGGCTTCTGGTACTTCTTCCCATTGGAGACATTGATTAAACAAAGCCGTGATTGCTTTAATAATGGTCTCACCTAGGTTTAATGGTTCCACTGGAACACATTCTTCTCCGGGGGACTTTTTGTTTTTCATCTCGGCTACTGCAGCTTTGACTTCATCAACAGTTATGTCCGGGCATATCCTCCGATCCCACGTTTCTTATTATTGGTCTATCTTCGGTTTCTTCCGTTGGCTCTGTCTTGCTGAAGAAAACAATTCTCATAAATTCTGTTGCAATGTTTAATATCGCATTTCGATCCGTTTGGATCGTTCCTGTTTTGTCTCGTATTTGAAGATTTCTTTTTTGGCGTTTGTCATTTTTCTCCGTAGGACTTTCATATTGCAGTTAGCTTCAATTATGTTTTGAGCCAATTGGACATTATATTTTCTTTCATCTGATCTCCTTGCTTTGTTGATACTTTTAGACAGGTTCCGGTATTCCACCGAATCTCGTCCTCCGTTTTTTACCAACTCTGCTCTGCTTGCGATCAGGTCTAATGTTTTCTCTGCTGAGTTTTGATTCTTTCCCTTGGACGGATTTGCATTTGGATTTCATGAAACCCATTATTGTATCGACGATTTTGGTATTCAATTCGTCCAATGTTTCACATTGATTGTTGACGTTATCTAATTCGGCAGTCATTTTCGTAGCAATTTTCTGATTTTGTTGTAAAGCGTTGTACGTCAATCCTTTCACTTTTCTGAACTAGTTGTGATCTTTGAAATCTGGTATTTAACGTGACTCTTGCACGAACCATTCGGTGATCACTACCGGTTGAAAAATTGTTTAGGACCGTAACGTTCTTAACGGTTGACTTACAGCCAGTTATGATGTAATCGATCTCATTTTTCGTTACACCATCTGCACTAGCCCAAGTCCATTTCCGTTGAGGCTTTCCTGCAAAAAATGAATTCATTGCGTACAAATTGTGTTGCTGTAAGAAGTTGAGTAAAGTATTTCCACGCTCATTTCTTTGGTCGTTGCTAAAACTACCAACAGAAACTTCGGAGTCTTCTTCTCGTTTTCCCAGCTTCGCATTGAAATCACCGATTAGATATTGGTAATGTGAAGGGTTTTCGTCCAGAGCTTTCTCGACATCTTCATAGAATCTTTCTACTTCTTCGTCATCATGGTGGACGTGGGTGCGTAAACCTGAATTAATTTGACACTGTATCTGTTATTTATCTTCAGGCTTACGTATATCACTCGATCGGATATGCTTTTCGTGTGAATTATGCGATCCGACCACCGCTTGTTTATGAACAATCCGACACCGTGCATCAGCATCTGACTGTCACTTCCTCGGTAGAAGAATGTATGCCCTGATTGTAATTTCAGGCATTCCTCTCCAGGTTTTCTCACTTCGCTCACTCCCACAACATCCCATTTTATCTTTTCTAGCTCTTCTTCCATTTCTTGCATTTTTTGTCTTGACGACAATGTTCTGGCATTATATGTGGCAATGTATAATTCGTTATGGCTTCGTTTGAAGGTTTTTAGCATTAAAACACCACGCTTGCTACTGCGGGTTGGTGAGTATGAAAGCTTTACTTTGCTCGCCCCGGTAATCCTCGAGCTCTGACCCGCACATTTCTGCACGTTCCGGGACCACGTGCCTATCAAAGTGCACAGTGCCCGACGGGGTAGTGTTACTCTTTTTGAACATTCTTTTCCATAAAGCTTTGCCCATTCTTTTGAACCTATCTGAGCAAAAGGTTATTCGTCCTTTAAAAGCTTAACCTAGTAGCTAATAAGAATTCTGGGATCGTTCTATCCTTTGGCTTCCTGATCGTGTTGTTTCACCTCAACGTTGGTCCCTTAACCCCAATTCTTTCGGCTTCCAGCTCACGATTCATTCAACCTTAAGATTGATCTATCTAATCCTATCTTATCTACTGCTACGTCCTCGTTAAACTTCATTCCCTCCACTCTTTTTCAAACTGGCTTGGACAGTCTTTGGCGGTGTTGAATAGAATTGAATTTTCACCACAGTCCAAACAAAA
>NW_023503976.1:0-32436 GCF_014529535.1 Bradysia coprophila | reverse complement strand
AAAAAAATCTAGACCTCTTTGATGCAGCGTTAGCTGCCTAAATCGCTGTTTTATCATAAGCGTGTAATATAGGTAAAAAACTAGTTATTTACCCTTAGTTCGTGAATGGGTCTGCACCATTTTACTACTGTCTCCTGGAGCGGAGCGAAGCGGAGCGGAAGTTACTATTTTCCTGCGTAGGTAAGGGGCCACAGATGAGTTTGGTATATGATTTGGCTGTGGTTGGAAAATTGTCGAAAATTTTTCAAATTTTTTTTATTTCTTAAATGGACGCGGAGTAACAGCCACGCGTGGTGGTGGTGTCAAAAATTTGAAAAAAATTATTTTTTTCGATTTTGGACCGAAAATGAGTGAAATAAAATGATATTCGAAATTTTATGGTGCCGGAGGTCGGGCGGTCGGCACCACAAACTGCCTCACAACGACGCAGAATTTCACGAGCGACACGTAGACACCAATGACGGGTGTACTGGGGACATATTTCGGTGAGATAATGGTCGAAAAGTGGATATGGTCATTTTACGTCACTTAAACATTTTTTGCTAAAAAACTGGACGATTTTTTTTCTTCATATTTTCACGTATTTGTCTACTCAAACAGCCCGATCGATTGATATATGACTCGAGAAGATCTGCGTTGAAATTCTCGAGAAAAATTGGAAAAACCTTTTTTCCACTTTTGGTCGAACAGTTCTTTTTCACAACTTACAGCCAGTGCGTAGGTCGGTGCACGGTGTGTTTGGGCTCAACGTGACGGCAGGTTCAAGACCTATTCAACGATACCAAACACGGTATGGTTGCGTTGCGAATCTTGGATGAAAACACTTCGGACGTAAAATGGAAATTTAGGGTAGTGAACACTTCGGCACTTGCTGTGCGGACCCGGTTGAGTGTGGTATCGGAATCTTTGTCTATCTGATAGAGCAGGTCCTGAGCTTTCATTAGAGACTTCACACGATGTGGTCGTGATGTTTTCCGGCCACGTTTCCACTCTTCAAATGAGCCACTTCGAAGCTACTCCAAAGCACAGTGAAGCAAAAATATTTTACTTGCCGTTTTGGCCATTTTCGGATGGCATTTTCTTGTGATGTAGTGCATATGAACGGGTGGACCAAACCCTTTTCGAACGACAAATAAAATTTCGGTATGGTATCGGCTCCTCTGCGGTCTCAGCAGTCGACTATACAATTTTTTGCCTTTTTTGTGCTTTGACTAGGGTAAACGATTTTTTTTACTATCTTTTCGATGGATTATCGTTTTTTAAGTAAACTGGCGTTGTTTGGACGCCATTTGCACAACCTCTGTACAAAATAAGTCTAAAATTAGAAATTTTATAGGGACAAACCTGGCTGGAGGAAATAGTAACCACAAAGTTTCAGTTGTTGCTTCGCACTCACTACTGACAATCTCACCGCCGGAGGCCCAGGGGTGTGGGGGGTGGAACCCCCACTAACTACGACACTTGCTTCGTATTCACTACTGACAATCTCACCGCCGGAGCCCAGGGGTGTGGGGGTGGAACCCCCACTAACTACGACACTTTCGCTATTAAGAATGTGATCGCCGGAGGCCGGGGTGTGGGAATGGAACCCCACTCACTACGACAACATAAATAATTAAAACATAGACGACACGATTGGATGTCAATTTACCACTTTCATGGATAAAATTTTACAGATTTAATTTTGATACTACTGATCTATTCAATAAATGTAAAAGTTCACAAAATTCAGATAATTTAAAACGCTTTTTGTAGACATGTGTTCGTAGTTGGTATACACATATATTCAGTAACAGTTGCGATTTATACGTACAATTTTTTTGCATTCAAAACAAATTGAACGACCTCACAGGATATTCTTTCAACAGAATCTAACGTAGAGTCTAATAGGACGACTTCAAAGGATTTTCCTTTTTACAAAATGTAGGTGAGACAATTGAACGATCACATGAGATTTTCCTTTTTACAAGGCACTGCCGACAATTTTAGCTTAGCTTTCTCAATCCACATTAAAGCCTTCGTGTATGCCATGTATACGTACTTCGTTCATGTTACGCACATTCACACTGATACTGCGGTCTCGCGCTCATAAGTGTATGTGTAATCGAGCTATGTTGCGATGTGATTTCAAATGGATTGGCTTTGTGGATTGAACAACGTTGAAAACAAAAAAAAAATCTAAATTTACTTCATCTGGCATAATTTTGCCTTTTACAAAATGTAGGTGAGACTGTAATTGAACGATCACGTCGCATTTCCATTTTACAAAATTTGATGTAAGTGCTAACAGGACGACCTCATAAAATACGAAATTTGAATCCTAAAAGAACGACCTCATAGCTATTTCCTTTCACAGAAATGTGACGTTGACTCTAATTCGACGATCTCATAGGCTATTCGTTTCACAAAAATTAACGCCGATACTAATGCAACGACCTCATAGCATATTCTCTTTAGCAAAATTTTTATTGACCTCAAAGAATTTTTTGCTTTCTTTGTTTCGCAAGTAGTTTCTTACAATTGACTAAATAGTGCTAGAGGGCACACTGCAAGCGGTGAAAATAAAGCCGTGGTTTAGGGGGTCGCACATTGCGTTGTGTTGGTGTGTGTATATGTGGGTGTATGTATATATGAGGGTGTGTGTATATGGGGGTGTATGTATATGTGGGTGTGTGTATATGTGGGTGTATGTATATGTGGGTGTATGTATATGTGGGTGTGTGTATATCTGGGTGTGTGTATATGAGGCTGTTTGTATATGTGGGTGTGTATAAATTACACACATGTAGCACATCACCAACCACAAACAACACATCAATCTCAAATAAAATCTAGACCTATTTGATGCAGCGTTAGCTGCCTAAATCGCTGTGTATCCGTTATATAGCGTATTATAGGTAATAAACTAGTTAATTGCCCTTAGTTCGTGAATGAGTTACCACCGTTTTTACTACTGTCTCCTGGAGCGGAGCGAAGCGGAGCGGAAGCTACTATTTTTCCTGCGTAGGTAAGGGGCCTTAGATGAGTTTGGTATATGATTTGGCTGTGGTTGGAAAATTGTCGAAATTTTTTCAAATTTTTTTTATTTCTTAAATGGACGCGGAGTAACAGCCACGCGTGGTGGTGGTGTCAAAAATTTGAAAAAAAAATTTTTTTTTCGATTTTGGACCGAAAATGAATGAAATACAACAATATTCGAAATTTTATGGTGCGGGAGGTCGGGGCCGTCGGCACCACAAACTGTCTCACAACGACGCAGAATTTCACGAGCGACACGTAGACACCAATGACGGGTGTACTGGGGACATATTTCGGTGTGATAATGGTCGAAAAGTGGATATGGTCATTTTACGTCACTTAAACATTTTTTGCTAAAAAACTGGACGATTTTTTTTCTTCACATTTTCACGTGTTTGTCTACTCGGACAGCCCGATCGATTGATATATGACTCGAGAAGATCTGCGTTGAAATTCTCGAGAAAAATTGGAAAAACCTTTTTTCCACTTTTGGTCGAACAGTTCTTTTTCACAACTTACAGCCAGTGCGTAAGTCGGTGCACGGTGTGTTTGGGCTCAACGTGACGGTAGGTTCAAGACCTATTCAACGATACCAAACACGGTATGGTTGCGTTGCGAATCTTGGATGAAAACACTTCGGACGTAAAATGTAAATTTAGGGTAGTGAACACTTCGGCACTTGCTGTGCGGACCCGGTTGAGTGTGGTATCGGAAATCTTTGTCTATCTGATAGAGCAGGTCCTGAGCTTTCATTAGAGAGTTCACACGATGTGGTCGTGATGTTTTCGGCCACGTTTCCACTCTTCAAATGAGCCACTTCGAAGCTACTCCAAAGCTCAGTGAAGCAAAAAAATTTTTACTTGCCGTTTGGCCATTTCGTATGGTATTTTCTTGTGCTATAGTGCATATGAACGGGTGGACCAAACCCTTCCGAACGCATATAGAATTTTGGTGGTATCGGCTCCCCTGCGGTCCCAGCAGGCGACTATACCATTTTTTGCCTTTTTTGTGCTTTGACTAGGGTAAACGATTTTTTTTACTATCTTTCGATGGATTATCGTTTTTTAAGTAAACTGGCGTTGTTTGGACGCCATTTGCACAACTTCTGTACAAAATAAATCTAAAATTAGAAATTTTATAGGGACAAACCTGGCTGGAGGAAATAGTAACTACAAAGTTTCAGTTGTTGCTTCGCACTCACTACTGACAATCTCACCGCCGGAGGCCCAGGGGTGTGGGGGTGGAACCCCCACTAACTACGACACTTGCTTCGTATTCACTCCTGACAATCTCACCGCCGGAGGCCCAGGGGTGTGGGGGTGGAACCCCCACTAACTACGACACTTTCGCTATTAAGTATGTGATCGCTGGAGGCCCGGGGTGTGGGGGTGGAACCCCCACTCACTACGACAACATAAATAATTAAAATATAGACGACACGATTGGATGTCAATTTATCACTTTCATTGATAAAATTTTACAGATTTAATTTTGATACTACTGATCTATTCAATAAATGTAAAAGTTCACAAAATTCAGATAATTTAAACGCTTTTTGTAGACATGTGTTCGCATTTGGTATACACATTATTCAGTAACAGTTGCGATTTATGCGTACATTTTTTTTGCATTAAAAAAAAATTGCACGACCTCACAGGATATTCCTTTCAACAAAATCTAACGTAGAGTCTAATAGGACGACCTCATTGGATTTTCCTTTTTACAAAATGTAGGTGAGACAATTCAACGATCACATGAGATTTTCCTTTTACAAGGCACTGCCGACAATTTTAGCTTAGATTTCTCAATCCACATAAAAGCCTTCGTGTATGCCATGTATACGTACTTCGTTCATGTTACGCACATTCACACTGATACTGCTGTCTCGCGCTCATAAGTGTATGTGTAATCGAGCTATGTTGCGATGTGATTTCAAATGGATTGGCTTTGTGGATTGAACAACGTTGATAACAGAAAAAAAATCTAAATTTAGTTCATCTGGCATAATTGAACGATCACATAGAATTTTCCCTTTTACAAAATGTAGGTGAGACTGTAATTGAACGATTTTCCATTTTACAAAATTTTATGTAAGTGCTAACAGGACGACCTCATAGGCTAATCCCTTTTACGAAATTTGAATCCTAAAAGAACGACCTCATAGTTATTTCCTTTCACAGAAATGTGACGTTGACTCTAATACAACGATCTCATAGGCTATTCATTTTACAAAAATTAACGCGATACTAATGCAACGACCTCATAGCATATCCTCTTTAGCAAAACTTTTTTTGACCTCAAAGCATTTTTTACATTCTTTGTTTCGAAAGTAGTTTCTCACAATTGACTGAATAGTGTTAGAGGACACACTACAGGCTGTGAAAATAAAGCGGTGGTTTAGGGGGTTGCACATTGCGTTGTGTTGGTGTGGCTATATGTGGGTGTGTGTATATATGGGTGTGTGAATATGTGGGTGTGTGTATAGGTGGGTGTATGTATAGGTGTGTGTGTATATGTGTGTGCGGGTGTGTGTATATGTGGGTGTCTGTATATGTAGGTATTTGTATGTGTGTGTGTGTGCGTTTTTGTATAAATTACACATATCTAGCAAAGCACCAACAACAAACAACACATCAATCTCAAATAAAATCTAGACCTCATTGATGCAGCGTTAGCTGCCTTAATCGCTGTTTGTAAGCGTAATAGTGTGTAATAGGTAATAAACTAGTTATTTACCCTTAGTTCGTGAATGGGTCTGCACCATTTTACTACTCTCTACTGGAGCGGAGCGAAGCGGAGCGGAAGTTACTATTTTTCCTGCGTAGGTAAGGGGCCTTAGATGAGTTTGGTATATGATTTGGCTGTGGTTGGAAAATTGTCGAAAATTTTTAATTTTTTTTTTATTTCTTAAATGGACGCGGAGTAACAGCCACGCGTGGTGGTGGTGTCAAAAATTTGAAAAAAATTTTTTTTTCGATTTTGGAACGAAAATGAGTGAAATACAACAATATTCGAAATTTTATGGTGTGGGAGGTCGGGGCGGTCGGCACCACAAACTGCCTCACAACGACGCAGAATTTCACGAGCGACACGTAGACACCAATGACGGGTGTACTGGGGACATATTTCGGTGTGATAATGGTCGAAAAGTGGATATGGTCATTTTACGTCACTTAAACATTTTTTGCTAAAAAACTGGACGATTTTTTTTCTTTACATTTTCACGTATTTGTCTACTCGAACAGCCCGATCGATTGATATATGACTCGAGAAGATCTGCGTTGAAATTCTCGAGAAAAATTGGAAAAACCTTTTTTCCACTTTTGGTCGAACAGTTCTTTTTCACAACTTACAGCCAGTGCGTAGGTCGGTGCACGGTGTGTTTGGGCTCAAAATGACGGCCTGTTTAAGACCTATGCAACGATACCAAACACGATATGGTTACGTTGCGAATTTTGGATGAAAACACTTCGGACGTAAAATGGAAATTTAGGGTAGCGAACACTTCGGCACTTGCTGTGCGGTCCCGGTTGAGTGTGGTACCGGGAATCTTTGTCTATCCGATAGAGTAGGTCCTGAGCTTTCAATAGAGACCTCACAAGATGTGGTCGTGCTGTTTTCGGCCACGCTACCACTCTTCAAATGAGCCACTTCGAAGCTACTTCAAAGTACAGTGAAGCAAAAATATTTTTGCTTGCCGTTTGGCCATTTCGGATGGCATTTTCTTGTGCTATAGTGCATATGAACGGGTAGATCAAACCCTTTCGGACGCATATAGAATTTTGGTGGTATCGGCTCCTCTGCGGTCCCAGCAGTCGACTATACAATTTTTTGCCTTTTTTGTGTTTTGACTGGGGTGAATCAATTTTTTTACTTTGTTTCGATGGATTATCGGTTTTTAAGTAAACTGGCGTTGTTTGGACGCCATTTTCACAACTTCTGTACAAACTATGTCGAAATTCAGAAATTTTATAGGGACAAACCTGGCTGGAGGAAATAGGAACTACAAACTTTCAGTTGTTGCTTCGTACTAACTATTGACAATCTCACCGCCAGAGGCCCAGGGGTGTGGGGGTGGAACCCCCACTAACTACGACACTTTCGCTATTAAGAATGTGATCGCCGGAGGCCCGGGGGTGTGGGGGTGGAACCCCCACTAACTATGACACTTGCTTCGTACTCACTACTGACAATCTCACCGCCGGAGGCTCAGGGGTGTGGGGGTGGAACCCCCACTAACTACGTCACTTTCGCTATTAAGAATGTGACCGCCGGAGGCCCAGGGGTTTGGGGGTGGAACCCCCACTCATACGACAACATAAATAATTAAAATATAGACGACACGATTGGATGAGAATGGTCAGTCAATTTATCACTTTCATGGATAAAATTTTACAGATTTAATTTTGATCTATTCAATAAATGTAAAAGTTCACAAAATTCAGATAATTTAAACGCTTTTTGTAGACATGTGTTCGCATTTGGTATACACATTATTCAGTAACAGTCGCGATTTATACGTAAATTTTTTTGCATTCAAAAAAAATTGAACGACCTCACAGGATATTCCTTTCAACAAAATCTAACGTAGAGTCTAATAGGACGACCTCATAGGATTTTCCCTTTTTCAAAATGTAGGTGAGACAGTTGAACGATCACATAAGATTTTCCTTTTACAAAGTACTGTCGAAAATTTTAGCTTAGATACTTTTATTGCCTTTACTTACCACAGTTTCTCGCGCATAAGCGTAATCGAGCTATGTTGCAATGTGATTTCAAATGGACCGTATTTGTGTATTAAATAACGTTGAAAACAGAAAAAAATTAAATTTAGTTCATCTGGCGTAATTGAACGATCACATCGGATTTTCCATTTTACAAAACTTGATGTAAGTGCTAACAGGACGACCTCATAGGCTAATCCCTTTTACGAAATTTGAATCCTAAAAGAACGACCTCATAGCTATTTCCTTTCAGAGAAATGTGACGTTGACTCTAATTCAACGATCTCATAGGCTATTCGTTTTACAAAAATTAACGCGATACTAATGCAACGACCTCATAGCATATTCTCTTTAGCAAAATTTTTATTGACCTCAAAGAATTTTTTGCTTTCTTTGTTTCGCAAGTAGTTTCTTACAATTGACTAAATAGTGCTAGAGGCCACACTGCAAGCGGTGAAAATAAAGCGGTGGTTTAGGGGGTCGCACATTGCGTTGTGTTGGTGTGTGTATATGTGGGTGTATGTATATGAGGGTGTGTATATATGTGGGTGTATGTATATGTGGGTGTGTGTATATCTGGGTGGGTGTATATTCGGCTGTTTGTATATGTGGGTGTGTATAAATTACACACATGGAGCACAGCACCAACCACAAACAACACATCAATCTCAAATAAAATCTAGACCTCTTTGATGCAGCGTTAGCTGCCTAACATAATTGTATATCAAAATAGTGTGTGTAATAGGTAAAAAACTAGTTAATTGCCCTTAGTTCGTGAATGGGTCTGCACCATTTTACTACTGTCTCCTGGAGCGGAGCGAAGCGGAGCGGAAGTTACTATTTTCCCTGCGTAGGTAAGGGGCCACAGATGAGTTTGGTATATGATTTGGCTGTGGTTGGAAAATTGTCGAAAATTTTTCAAATTTTTTTTATTTCTTAAATGGACGCGGAGTAACAGCCACGCGTGGTGGTGGTGTCAAAAATTTGAAAAAAATTATTTTTTTCGATTTTGGACCGAAAATGAGTGAAATACAACAATATTCGAAATTTTATGGTGTGGGAGGTCGGGGCGGTCGGCACCACAAACTGCCTCACAACGACGCAGAATTTCACGAGCGACACGTAGACACCAATGACGGGTGTACTGGGGACATATTTCGGTGTGATAATGGTCGAAAAGTGGATATGGTCATTTTACGTCACTTAAACATTTTTTGCTAAAAAACTGGACGATTTTTTTTCTTCACATTTTCACGTGTTTGTCTACTCGGACAGCCCGATCGATTGATATATGACTCGAGAAGATCTGCGTTGAAATTCTCGAGAAAAATTGGAAAAACCTTTTTTCCACTTTTGGTCGAACAGTTCTTTTTCACAACTTACAGCCAGTGCGTAGGTCGGTGCACGGTGTGTTTGGGCTCAACGTGACGGCAGGTTCAAGACCTATTCAACGATACCAAACACGGTATGGTTGCGTTGCGAATCTTGGATGAAAACACTTCGGACGTAAAATGGAAATTTAGGGTAGTGAACACTTCGGCACTTGCTGTGCGGACCCGGTTGAGTGTGGTATCGGAAATCTTTGTCTATCTGATAGAGCAGGTCCTGAGCTTTCATTAGAGACTTCACACGATGTGGTCGTGATGTTTTCGGCCACGTTTCCACTCTTCAAATGAGCCACTTCGAAGCTACTCCAAAGCTCAGTGAAGCAAAAATATTTTTACTTGCCGTTTGGCCATTTCGTATGGTATTTTCTTGTGATGTAGTGCATATGAACAGGTGGACCAAACCCTTTCGAACACATATAAAATTTCGGTGGTATCGGCTCCTCTGCGGTCTCAGCAGTCGACTATACAATTTTTTGCCTTTTTTGTGCTTTGACTAGGGTAAACGATTTTTTTTTCTATCTTTCGATGGATTATCGTTTTTTAAGTAAACTGGCGTTGTTTGGACGCCATTTGCACAACTTCTGTACAAAATAAATCTAAAATTAGAAATTTCATAGGGACAAACCTGGCTGGAGGAAATAGTAACTACAAAGTTTCAGTTGTTGCTTCGCACTCACTACTGACAATCTCACCGCCGGAGGCCCAGGGGTGTGGGGGTGGAACCCCCACTAACTACGACACTTGCTTCGTATTCACTACTGACAATCTCACCGCCGGAGGCCCAGGGGTGTGGGGGTGGAACCCCCACTAACTGCGACACTTTCGCTATTAAGTATATGATCGCCGGAGGCCCGGGGGTGTGGGGGTGGAACCCCCACTCACTACGCCAACATAAATAATTAAAATGTAGACGACACGATGGGATGAGAACGGTCAGTCAATTTTTCACTTTCATGGATAAAATTTTACAGATTTAATTTTGATACTACTGATCTATTCAATAAATGTACAAGTTCACAAAATTCAGATAATTTAAACGCTTTTTGTAGACATGTGTTCGCGTGTAACAGTCGCTATTAATACGTACATTTTTTTGCATTCAAAAAAATTGAACGACCTCACAGGATATTCCTTTCAACAAAATCTAACGTAGACGTTAATAGGACTACCTCATAGGATTTTCCCTTTTACAAAATGTAGGTGAGACAATTGAACGATCACATGAGATTTTCCTTTTACTGTTGACAATTTTAGCTTAGCTTTCCCAATCCACATAAAAGCCTTCGTTATGTGTAAACGAGCTATGTTGCAATGTGATTTCAAATGGATTGTATTTGTGGGTAAAATAACGTTGAAAACAGAAAAAAATCTAAATTTAGTTCATCTGACGTAATTTAACGATCACATGGAATTTTACCTTTTACAAAATGTAGTTGAGACAGTAATTGAACGATCACATCAGATTTTCCATTTTACAAAATTTGATGTAAGTGCTAACAGGACGACATCATAGGCTATTCTATTTTTTAAAAATTTAACATTGGATGTAACACAAGGACCTTATAGGCTGTTATTCTGAGGCAAATGTTAACATAACGGACTCATAGCACATTTTACCTATTACAAAATTTGAAGTAAATGCTTACAGATTGACTCTAATAGAACGACCTCACAGGCTATTGCCTTTTACGACATTTGAAAACAGAACGACCTCATAGCTATTTCCTTTTACATAAATTTGACGTTAACTCTAATACAACCAACTCATAGGCTATTCGTTTTACAAAAATTACCGCGGTACTAATGCAACGACCTCATAGCATATTCTTTTTAGCAAAATTTTTATTGACCTTCAAAGCATTTTTTGCTTTCTTTTTTTCGAAAGTAGTTTCTCACAATTGACTCAATAGTGTTAGAGGGCACACTGCAAGCGGTGAAAATAAAGCGGTGGTTTAGGGGGTCGCACATTGCGTTGTGTGTGTGTGTGTGTGTATGTGTGTGTGTATATGTGGGTGTTTGTATATGTTGGTGTTTGTATACGTGGGTGGTTGTATATGTGGGTGTGTGTATATGTGGGTGTGCATGTACGTGTGTATAAATTGCACACACATAGCACAGCACCAACCACAAACATCACATCTCTCATCTCAAATAAAATCTAGACCTCTTTGATGCAGCGTTAGCTGCCTAAATCGCTGTGTATCCGTTATATAGCGTATTATAGGTAATAAACTAGTTACTTACCCTTAGTTCGTGAATGTCTTAGTACCTATTTACTACTGTCTCCTGGAGCGGAGCGAAGCGGAGCGGAAGCCACTATTTTTCCTGCGTAGGTAAGGGGCCAGAGATGAGTTTGGTATATGATTTGGGTGTGGTTGGAAAATTGCCGAAAATTTTTCAATTTTTTTTTATTTCTTAAATGGACGCGGAGTAACAGCCACGCATGATGGTGGTGTCAAAAATTTGGAAAAAATTATTTTTTTCGATTTTGGACCGAAAATGAGTGAAATAAAATGATATTCGAAATTTTATGGTGCCGGAGGTCGGGGCGGTCGGCACCACAAACTGCCTCACAACGACGCAGAATTTCACGAGCGACACGTAGACACCAATGACGGGTGTACTGGGGACATATTTCGGTGCGATAATGGTCGAAAAGTGGATATGGTCATTTTACGTCACTTAAACATTTTTTGCTAAAAAACTGGACGATTTTTTTTCTTCATATTTTCACGTATTTGTCTACTCAAACAGCCCGATCGATTGATATATGACTCGAGAAGATCTGCGTGGCAATTTTCGAGAAAAATGAGAAAAAACTTTTTTTTTACTTTTGGTCGAACAGGTCTTTTTTACAACTTGCAGCCAGTGCGTCGGTCGGTGCACTTTGTGGTTGGGCTCAAAGTGACGGCCTGTTCAAGACCTATTCAACGATACCAAACACGACGTGGTTGCGTTGCGAATTTGGATGAAAACACTTCGGACGTAAAATGGAAATTTAGGGTAGCGAACACTTCGGCACTTGCTGTGCGGACCCGGTTAAGTGTGGTATCGGAAATCTTTGCCTATCCGATAGAGCAGGTCCTGAGCTTTCATTAGAGACCTCACACGATGTGGTCGTGATGTTTTCGGCCACGTTTCCACTCTTCAAATGAGCCACTTCGAAGCTACTCCAAAGCAGAGTGAAGTAAAAATATTTTTACTTGCCGTTTGGCCATTTCGGATGGCATTTTCTTGTGCTATAGTGCATATGAACGGGTGGACCAAACCCTTTCGAACGCTTATAAAATTTCGGTGGTATCGGCTCCTCTGCGGTCCCAGCAGTCGACTATACAATTTTTTGCCTGTTTTGTGTTTTGACTAGGGTGAATCAATTTTTTTTACTTTCTTTCGATGGATTATCGGTTTTTAAGTAAACTGGCGTTGTTTAAGAAAATCAAAAAATCAGAAATTTTATAGGGAAAGCCTGGCTGGTTTCAGTTGTTGCGTCGTATTCACTACTGACAAACTCACCGCCGGAGGCCCAGGGGTGTGGGGGTGGAACCCCCACTAACTACGACACTTGGTTCGTATTCACTACTGACAATCTCACCGCCGGAGGCCCAGGGGTGTGGGGGTGGAACCCCCACTAACTACGACACTTTCACTATTAAGAATATGATCGCCGGAGGCCCGGGGGTGTGGGGGTGGAACCCCCACTCACTACGACAACATAAATAATTAAAATATAGACGACACGATTGGATGTCAATTTATCACTTTCATGGATAAAATTTTACAGATTTAATTTTGATACTGATCTATTCAATAAATGTAAAAGTTCACAAAATTCAGATAATTTAAACGCTTTTTGTAGACATGTGTTCGCATTTGGTATACACATTATTCAGTAACAGTCGCGATTTATACGTACATTTTCTTGCATTCAAAAAAAATTGAACGACCTCACAGGATATTCCTTTCAACAAAATCTAACGTAGAGTCTAATAGGACGACCTCATAGGATTTTCCCTTTTTCAAAATGTAGGTGAGACAATTGAACGATCACATAAGATTTTCCTTTTACAAAGTACTGTCGAAAATTTTAGCTTAGATGCTTTTATTGCCTTTACTTACCACAGTTTCTCGCGCATAAGCGTAATCGAGCTATGTTGCAATGTGATTTCAAATGGACCGTATTTGTGTATTAAATAACGTTGAAAACAGAAAAAAATTAAATTTAGTTCATCTGGCGTAATTGAACGATCACATCGGATTTTCCATTTTACAAAACTTGATGTAAGTGCTAACAGGACGACCTCATAGGCTAATCCCTATTGCGAAATGGTAAAAGAACGACCTCATAGCTATTTCCTTTCACAGAAATGTGACGTTGACTCTAATTCAACGATCTCATAGGCTATTTATTTTACAAAAATTAACGCGATACTAATGCAACGACCTCATAGCATATCCTCTTTAGCAAAATTTTTTTTGACCTCAAAGCATTTTTGACATTCTTTGTTTCGAAAGTAGTTTCTCACAATTGACTGAATAGTGTTAGAGGGCACACTGCAAGCGGTAAAAATAAAGCTGTGGTTTAGGTGGTCGCACATTGCGTTGTGTTGGTGTGTGTATATGTGGGTGTGTGTATATGTGAGTGTTTGAATATGTGGGTGTTTGAATATGAGGGTGTTTGAATATGTGGGTGTTTGAATATGTGGGTGTCTGTATATGTAGGTATTTGTATGTGTGTGTGTGTGCGTTTTTGTATAAATTACACATATCTAGCAAAGCACCAACAACAAACAACACATCAATCTCAAATAAAATCTAGACCTCTTTGATGCAGCGTTAGCTGCCTAAATCGCTGTTTGTAAGCGTAATAGTGTGTAATAGGTAAAAAACTAGTTATTTACCCTTAGTTCGTGAATGGGTCTGCACCATTTTACTACTGTCTCCTGGAGCGGAGCGAAGCGGAGCGGAAGTTACTATTTTCCCTGCGTAGGTAAGGGGCCACAGATGAGTTTGGTATATGATTTGGCTGTGGTTGGGAAATTGTCGAAAATTTTTCAATTTTTTTTTATTTCTTAAATGGACGCGGAGTAACAGCCACGCATGGTGGTGGTGTCAAAAATTTGAAAAAAATTATTTTTTTCGATTTTGGACCGAAAATGAGTGAAATTAAATGATATTCGAAATTTTATGGTGCCGGAGGTCGGGGCGGTCGGCACCACAAACTGCCTCACAACGACGCAGAATTTCACGAGCGACACGTAGACACCAATGACGGGTGTACTGGGGACATATTTCGGTGCGATAATGGTCGAAAAGTGGATATGGTCATTTTACGTCACTTAAACATTTTTTGCTAAAAAACTGGACGATTTTTTTTCTTCATATTTTCACGTATTTGTCTACTCAAACAGCCCGATCGATTGATATATGACTCGAGAAGATCTGTGTGGCAATTTTCGAGAAAAATGAGAAAAAACTTTTTTTTACTTTTGGTCGAACAGGTCTTTTTTACAACTTGCAGCCAGTGCGTCGGTCGGTGCACTTTGTGTTTGGGCTCAAAGTGACGGCCTGTTCCAGACCTATTCAACGATACCAAACACGACGTGGTTGCGTTGCGAATTTGGATGAAAACACTTCGGACGTAAAATGGAAATTTAGGGTAGCGAACACTTCGGCACTTGCTGTGCGGACCACGTTGGGTGTGGTATAGGGAATCTTTCTATATCCGATAGAGCAGGTCCTGAGCTTTCATTAGAGCCCTCGCACGATGTGGTCGTGATGTTTTCGGCCACGTTTCCACTCTTCAAATGAGCCACTTTGAAGCTACTCCAAAGCACAGTGAAGCAAAAATATTTTTGCTTGCCGTTTGGCCATTTCGAATGGCATTTTCTTGTGCTATAGTGCATATAAACGGGTAGATCAAACCCTTCCGAACGCATATAAAATTTCGGTGGTATGGGCTCCTCTGCGGTCCCAGCGGTCGTCTGTACAATTTTTTCTCTTTTTTGTGTTTTGACTGGGGTGAATCAATTTTTTTACTTTCTTTTGATGGATTATCGTTTTTTAAGTAAACTGGCGTTGTTTGAACGCCATTTTCACAACTTCTGTACAAACTATGTCGAAATTCAGAAATTTTATAGGGACAAACCTGGCTGGAGGAAATAGGAACTACAAACTTTCAGTTGTTGCTTCGTACTAACTATTGACAATCTCACCGCCGGAGGCCCAGGGGTGTGGGGGTGGAACCCCCACTAACTACGACACTTTCGCTATTAAGAATGTGATCGCCGGAGGCCCGGGGGTGTGGGGGTGGAACCCCCACTAACTATGACACTTGCTTCGTACTCACTACTGACAATCTCACCGCCGGAGGCCCAGGGGTGTGGGGGTGGAACCCCCACTAACTACGTCACTTTCGCTATTAAGAATGTGACCGCCGGAGGCCCGGGGGTGTGGGGGTGGAACCCCCACTCATACGACAACATAAATAATTAAAATATAGACGACACGATTGGATGAGAATGGTCAGTCAATTTATCACTTTCATGGATAAAATTTTACAGATTTAATTTTGATCTATTCAATAAATGTAAAAGTTCACAAAATTCAGATAATTTAAACGCTTTTTGTAGACATGTGTTCGCATTTGGTATACACATTATTCAGTAACAGTTGCGATTTATACGTACATTTTTTTTTGCATTCACAGAATATCCTTTCAACAAAATCTAACGTAGAGTCTAATAGGACGACCTCATAGGATTTTCCTTTTTACAAAATGTAGGTGAGACAATTGAACAATCACACGAGATTTTCCTTTTACAAGGCCGACAATTTTAGCTTAGCTTTCTCAATCCGCATAAAAGCCTTCGTGTATGCCATGTATACGTACTTCGTTCATGTTACGCACATTCACACTGATACTGCTGTCTCGCGCTCATAAGTGTATGTGTAATCGAGCTATGTTGCGATGTGATTTCAAATGGATTGACTTTGTGGATTGAACAACATTGATAACAGAAAAAAAAAATCTAAATTTAGTTCATCTGGCATAATTGAACGATCACATGGAATTTTCCCTTTTACAAAATGTAGGTGAGACTGTAATTGAACGATCACATCGGATTTTCCATTTTACAAAATTTGATGTAAGTGCTAACAGGACGACCTCATAGGCTAATCCCTTTTACGAAATTTGAATCCTAAAAGAACGACCTCATAGCTATTTCCTTTCACAGAAATGTGACGTTGACTCTAATTCGACGATCTCATAGGCTATTCGTTTTACAAAAATTAACGCGATACTAATGCAACGACCTCATAGCATATTCTCTTTAGCAAAATTTTTATTGACCTCAAAGAATTTTTTGCTTTCTTTGTTTCGCAAGTAGTTTCTTACAATTGACTAAATAGTGCTAGAGGGCACACTGCAAGCGGTGAAAATAAAGCGGTGGTTTAGGGGGTCGCAGGGTGTTAGAGGGTGTTTGTATATGTGGGTGTATGTATATGTGGGTGTGTGTATATCTGGGTGTGTGTATATGAGGCTGTTTGTATATGTGGGTGTGTATAAATTACACACATGGAGCACAGCACCAACCACAAACAACACATCAATCTCAAATAAAATCTAGACCTCTTTGATGCAGCGTTAGCTGCCTAACATCATTGTATATCAAATATAAGCGTGTAATAGGTAAAAAACTAGTTATTTACCCTTAGTTCGTGAATGGGTCTGCACCATTTTACTACTGTCTCCTGGAGCGGAGCGAAGCGGAGCGGAAGTTACTATTTTTCCTGCGTAGGTAAGGGGCCACAGATGAGTTTGGTATATGATTTGGCTGTGGTTGGAAAATTGTCGAAAATTTTTCAAATTTTTTTTATTTCTTAAATGGACGCGGAGTAACAGCCACGCGTGGTGGTGGTGTCAAAAATTTGAAAAAAATTATTTTTTTCGATTTTGGACCGAAAATGAGTGAAATAAAATGATATTCGAAATTTTATGGTGCCGGAGGTCGGGGCGGTCGGCACCACAAACTGCCTCACAACGACGCAGAATTTCACGAGCGACACGTAGACACCAATGACGGGTGTACTGGGGACATATTTCGGTGAGATAATGGTCGAAAAGTGGATATGGTCATTTTACGTCACTTAAACATTTTTTGCTAAAAAACTGGACGATTTTTTTTCTTCATATTTTCACGTATTTGTCTACTCAAACAGCCCGATCGATTGATATATGACTCGAGAAGATCTGCGTTGAAATTCTCGAGAAAAATTGGAAAAACCTTTTTTCCACTTTTGGTCGAACAGTTCTTTTTCACAACTTACAGCCAGTGCGTAGGTCGGTGCACGGTGTGTTTGGGCTCAACGTGACGGCAGGTTCAAGACCTATTCAACGATACCAAACACGGTATGGTTGCGTTGCGAATCTTGGATGAAAACACTTCGGACGTAAAATGGAAATTTAGGGTAGTGAACACTTCGGCACTTGCTGTGCGGACCCGGTTGAGTGTGGTATCGGAAATCTTTGTCTATCTGATAGAGCAGGTCCTGAGCTTTCATTAGAGACTTCACACGATGTGGTCGTGATGTTTTCGGCCACGTTTCCACTCTTCAAATGAGCCACTTCGAAGCTACTCCAAAGCACAGTGAAGCAAAAATATTTTTACTTGCCGTTTGGCCATTTCGGATGGCATTTTCTTGTGATGTAGTGCATATGAACGGGTGGACCAAACCCTTTCGAACACAAATAAAATTTCGGTGGTATCGGCTCCTCTGCGGTCTCAGCAGTCGACTATACAATTTTTTGCCTTTTTTGTGCTTTGACTAGGGTAAACGATTTTTTTTACTATCTTTCGATGGATTATCGTTTTTTAAGTAAACTGGCGTTGTTTGGACGCCATTTGCACAACCTCTGTACAAAATAAGTCTAAAATTAGAAATTTTATAGGGACAAACCTGGCTGGAGGAAATAGTAACCACAAAGTTTCAGTTGTTGCTTCGCACTCACTACTGACAATCTCACCGCCGGAGGCCCAGGGGTGTGGGGGTGGAACCCCCACTAACTACGACACTTGCTTCGTATTCACTACTGACAATCTCACCGCCGGAGGCCCAGGGGTGTGGGGGTGGAACCCCACTAACTACGACACTTTCGCTATTAAGAATGTGATCGCCGGAGGCCCGGGGGTGTGGAATGGAACCCCCACTCACTACGACAACATAAATAATTAAAACATAGACGACACGATTGGATGTCAATTTACCACTTTCATGGATAAAATTTTACAGATTTAATTTTGATACTACTGATCTATTCAATAAATGTAAAAGTTCACAAAATTCAGATAATTTAAACGCTTTTTGTAGACATGTGTTCGTAGTTGGTATACACATTATTCAGTAACAGTTGCGATTTATACGTACAATTTTTTTGCATTCAAAAAAAATTGAACGACCTCACAGGATATTCCTTTCAACAGAATCTAACGTAGAGTCTAATAGGACGACTTCATAGGATTTTCCTTTTTACAAAATGTAGGTGAGACAATTGAACGATCACATGAGATTTTCCTTTTACAAGGCACTGCCGACAATTTTAGCTTAGCTTTCTCAATCCACATTAAAGCCTTCGTGTATGCCATGTATACGTACTTCGTTCATGTTACGCACATTCACACTGATACTGCGGTCTCGCGCTCATAAGTGTATGTGTAATCGAGCTATGTTGCGATGTGATTTCAAATGGATTGGCTTTGTGGATTGAACAACGTTGAAAACAAAAAAAAATCTAAATTTACTTCATCTGGCATAATTTTGCCTTTTACAAAATGTAGGTGAGACTGTAATTGAACGATCACGTCGCATTTTCCATTTTACAAAATTTGATGTAAGTGCTAACAGGACGACCTCATAAAATACGAAATTTGAATCCTAAAAGAACGACCTCATAGCTATTTCCTTTCACAGAAATGTGACGTTGACTCTAATTCGACGATCTCATAGGCTATTCGTTTCACAAAAATTAACGCGATACTAATGCAACGACCTCATAGCATATTCTCTTTAGCAAAATTTTTATTGACCTCAAAGAATTTTTTGCTTTCTTTGTTTCGCAAGTAGTTTCTTACAATTGACTAAATAGTGCTAGAGGGCACACTGCAAGCGGTGAAAATAAAGCCGTGGTTTAGGGGGTCGCACATTGCGTTGTGTTGGTGTGTGTATATGTGGGTGTATGTATATGAGGGTGTGTGTATATGGGGGTGTATGTATATGTGGGTGTGTGTATATGTGGGTGTATGTATATGTGGGTGTATGTATATGTGGGTGTGTGTATATCTGGGTGTGTGTATATGAGGCTGTTTGTATATGTGGGTGTGTATAAATTACACACATGTAGCACATCACCAACCACAAACAACACATCAATCTCAAATAAAATCTAGACCTATTTGATGCAGCGTTAGCTGCCTAAATCGCTGTGTATCCGTTATATAGCGTATTATAGGTAATAAACTAGTTACTTACCCTTAGTTCGTGAATGTCTTAGTACCTATTTACTACTGTCTCCTGGAGCGGAGCGAAGCGGAGCGGAAGCCACTATTTTCCCTGCGTAGGTAAGGGGCCAGAGATGAGTTTGGTATATGATTTGGGTGTGGTTGGAAAATTGCCGAAAATTTTTCAATTTTTTTTTATTTCTTAAATGGACGCGGAGTAACAGCCACGCATGGTGGTGGTGTCAAAAATTTGAAAAAAATTATTTTTTTCGATTTTGGACCGAAAATGAGTGAAATAAAATGATATTCGAAATTTTATGGTGCCGGAGGTCGGGGCGGTCGGCACCACAAACTGCCTCACAACGACGCAGAATTTCACGAGCGACACGTAGACACCAATGACGGGTGTACTGGGGACATATTTCGGTGCGATAATGGTCGAAAAGTGGATATGGTCATTTTACGTCACTTAAACATTTTTTGCTAAAAAACTGGACGATTTTTTTTCTTCATATTTTCACGTATTTGTCTACTCAAACAGCCCGATCGATTGATATATGACTCGAGAAGATCTGCGTGGCAATTTTCGAGAAAAATGAGAAAAAACTTTTTTTTACTTTTGGTCGAACAGTTATTTTTCACAGCTTACAGCCAGTGCGTCGGTCGGTGCACGGTGTGCATGGGCTCAAAGTGACGTCCTGTTCAAGACCTATTCAACGATACCAAACACGATGTGGTTGCGTTGCGAATTTGGGATGAAAACACTTCAGACGTAAAATGGAAATTTAGGGTAGCGAACACTTCGGCACTTGCTGTGCGGACCCGGTTGAGTGTGGTACCGGGAATCTTTGTCTATCCGATAGAGCAGGTCCTGAGCTTTCAATAGAGACCTCACAAGATGTGGTCGTGCTGTTTTCGGCCACGTTTCCACTCTTCAAATGAGCCACTTCGAAGCTACTCCAAAGCAGAGTGAAGTAAAAATATTTTTACTTGCCGTATGGCCATTTCGGATGGCATTTTCTTGTACTATAGTGCATATGAACGGGTGGACCAAACCCTTTCGAACGCTTATAAAATTTCGGTGGTATCGGCTCCTCTGCGGTCCCAGCAGTCGACTATACAATTTTTTGCCTTTTTTGTGCTTTGACTAGGGTGAATCAATTTTTTTTACTTTCTTTCGATGGATTATCGGTTTTTAAGTAAACTGGCGTTGTTTAAGAAAATCAGAAAATCAGAAATTTTATAGGGAAAGCCTGGCTGGTTTCAGTTGTTGCGTCGTATTCACTACTGACAAACTCACCGCCGGAGGCCCGGGGGTGTGGGGGTGGAACCCCACGAACTACGACACTTGGTTCGTATTCACTACTGACAATCTCACCGCCGGAGGCCCAGGGGTGTGGGGGTGGAACCCCCACTAACTACGACACTTTCACTATTAAGAATATGATCGCCGGAGGCCCGGGGGTGTGGGGGTGGAACCCCCACTCACAACGACAACATAAATAATTAAAATATAGACGACACGATTGAATGTCAATTTATCACTTTCATGGATAAAATTTTACAGATTTAATTTTGATACTGATCTATTCAATAAATGTAAAAGTTCACAAAATTCAGATAATTTAAACGCTTTTTGTAGACATGTGTTCGCATTTGGTATACACATTATTCAGTAACAGTCGCGATTTATACGTAAATTTTTTTGCATTCAAAAAAAATTGAACGACCTCACAGGATATTCCTTTCAACAAAATCTAACGTAGAGTCTAATAGGACGACCTCATAGGATTTTCCCTTTTTCAAAATGTAGGTGAGACAGTTGAACGATCACATAAGATTTTCCTTTTACAAAGTACTGTCGAAAATTTTAGCTTAGATACTTTTATTGCCTTTACTTACCACAGTTTCTCGCGCATAAGCGTAATCGAGCTATGTTGCAATGTGATTTCAAATGGACCGTATTTGTGTATTAAATAACGTTGAAAACAGAAAAAAATTAAATTTAGTTCATCTGGCGTAATTGAACGATCACATCGGATTTTCCATTTTACAAAACTTGATGTAAGTGCTAACAGGACGACCTCATAGGCTAATCCCTTTTACGAAATTTGAATCCTAAAAGAACGACCTCATAGCTATTTCCTTTCAGAGAAATGTGACGTTGACTCTAATTCAACGATCTCATAGGCTATTCGTTTTACAAAAATTAACGCGATACTAATGCAACGACCTCATAGCATATTCTCTTTAGCAAAATTTTTATTGACCTCAAAGAATTTTTTGCTTTCTTTGTTTCGCAAGTAGTTTCTTACAATTGACTAAATAGTGCTAGAGGCCACACTGCAAGCGGTGAAAATAAAGCGGTGGTTTAGGGGGTCGCACATTGCGTTGTGTTGGTGTGTGTATATGTGGGTGTATGTATATGAGGGTGTTTGTATATGTGGGTGTATGTATATGTGGGTGTTTGTATATCTGGGTGTGTGTATATGAGGCTGTTTGTATATGTGGGTGTGTATAAATTACACACATGGAGCACAGCACCAACCACAAACAACACATCAATCTCAAATAAAATCTAGACCTCTTTGATGCAGCGTTAGCTGCCTAACATCATTGTATATCAAATATAAGCGTGCAATAGGTAAAAAACTAGTTACTTACCCTTAGTTCGTGAATGGGTCTGCACCATTTTACTACTGTCTCCTGGAGCGGAGCGAAGCGGAGCGGAAGTTACTATTTTCCCTGCGTAGGTAAGGGGCCACAGATGAGTTTGGTATATGATTTGGCTGTGGTTGGAAAATTGTCGAAAATTTTTCAAAATTTTTTTATTTCTTAAATGGACGCGGTGTAACAGCCACGCGTGGTGGTGGTGTCAAAAATTTGAAAAAAATTATTTTTTTCGATTTTGGACCGAAAATGAGTGAAATAAAATGATATTCGAAATTTTATGGTGCCGGAGGTCGGGGCGGTCGGCACCACAAACTGCCTCACAACGACGCAGAATTTCACGAGCGACACGTAGACACCAATGACGGGTGTACTGGGGACATATTTCGGTGCGATAATGGTCGAAAAGTGGATATGGTCATTTTACGTCACTTAAACATTTTTTGCTAAAAAACTGGACGATTTTTTTTCTTCATATTTTCACGTATTTGTCTACTCAAACAGCCCGATCGATTGATATATGACTCGAGAAGATCTGCGTGGCAATTTTCGAGAAAAATGAGAAAAAACTTTTTTTTACTTTTGGTCGAACAGTTATTTTTCACAGCTTACAGCCAGTGCGTCGGTCGGTGCACGGTGTGCATGGGCTCAAAGTGACGTCCTGTTCAAGACCTATTCAACGATACCAAACACGATGTGGTTGCGTTGCGAATTTGGGATGAAAACACTTCAGACGTAAAATGGAAATTTAGGGTAGCGAACACTTCGGCACTTGCTGTGCGGACCCGGTTGAGTGTGGTACCGGGAATCTTTGTCTATCCGATAGAGCAGGTCCTGAGCTTTCAATAGAGACCTCACAAGATGTGGTCGTGCTGTTTTCGGCGGCGTTCGGACAAAATAACCCCGGACGAAATAAATCCGGACATAATGTCCCCTGGACAAAATAACCCCGGACAAAATAACCCGGACAAAATAACTCCGGACAGAATAACTCCCAAATAAAAAAACGATATAGTTACTCGAATATTTTCAATACACTCAATATATTCGAATATTCATGAGTACATGGTCGATATGTTCGAATATAGTCGAGTACATAGTGGATGTATTCGAATATATTCGAGTATCTTGTCGAATATATTTGATATATGCGAATATAGTCGATATATTCGAATATAATCGATCATGTTTGCTATATGCGAATATAGGCGATACATACATACTAGTATGTAGTCGATATATTCGAATATAGTCTAGTTCTTAGTCGATATATTCGAATATAGTGGAGTGGAGTACTTAGTTGACATATTCGAATATAGTCGTTTATATTTGATATATGCGAATATAGTCGGTATATTCGAATGTAATCGGGTATATAGTCGATATGTTCGATGATAGTCTAGTACGTAGTCGATATATTCGAATATAGTCTAGTTCTTAGTCGATATATTTGAATATAGTGGAGTGGAGTACTTAGTTGATATATTCGAACATAGTCGTTTATATTTGATATATGCGAATATAGTCGGTATATTCGAATGTAATCGGGTATATAGTCGATATGTTCGATGATAGTCTAGTATGTAGTCGATATATTCGAATATAGTCTAGTTCTTAGTCGATATATTTGAATATAGTGGAGTGGAGTACTTAGTTGATATATTCGAATATAGTCGTTTATATTTGATATATGCGAATATAGTCGGTATATTCGAATGAAATCGAGTATATAGTCGATATGTTCGATGATAGTCTAGTATGTAGTCGATATATTCGAGTATAGTCTAGTTCTTAGTCGATATATTTGAATATAGTGGAGTGGAGTACTTAGTTGATATATTCGAACATAGTCGTTTATATTTGATATTTGATATATCAATTATATACTTGAGTATATTCGAACATATCGACTATATACTCAAGTACATTCTAATATATCGACTATTAATTTGAATATATTGACTCTATACTCGAATATGTCTACTATCATCGAATATATGGACTACAACTATGTACTCGACTATATTCGAATATGTTGACTATATACTAGACTATCGTCGAATATGTCGACTAAGAACTAGACTATACTCGAATATATCGACTACATACTAGACTATCATCGAACATATCGACTATATACTCGATTTCATTCGAATATACCGACTATATTCGCATATATCAAATATAAACGACTATATTCGAATATATCAACTAAGTACTCCACTCCACTATATTCAAATATATCGACTAAGAACTAGACTATATTCGAATATATCGACTACATACTAGACTATCATCGAACATATCGACTATATACCCGATTACATTCGAATATACCGACTATATTCGCATATATCAAATATAAACGACTATGTTCGAATATATCAACTAAGTACTCCACTCCACTATATTCAAATATATCGACTAAGAACTAGACTATATTCGAATATATCGACTACGTACTAGACTATCATCGAACATATCGACTATATACCCGATTACATTCGAATATACCGACTATATTCGCATATATCAAATATAAACGACTATATTCGAATATGTCAACTAAGTACTCCACTCCACTATATTCGAATATATCGACTAAGAACTAGACTATATTCGAATATATCGACTACATACTAGTATGTATGTATCGCCTATATTCGCATATAGCAAACATGATCGATTATATTCGAATATATCGACTATATTCGCATATATCAAATATATTCGACAAGATACTCGAATATATTCGAATACATCCACTATGTACTCGACTATATTCGAACATATCGACCATGTACTCATGAATATTCGAATATATTGAGTGTATTGAAAATATTCGAGTAACTATATCGTTTTTTTTATTTGGGAGTTATTCTGTCCGGAGTTATTTTGTCCGGGTTATTTTGTCCGGGGTTATTTTGTCCAGGGGACATTATGTCCGGATTTATTTCGTCCGGGGTTATTTTGTCCGAACGCCTTCGCCAGTGGATATGAACTGTTCGCCAGTTGATATGAACTGTTCGCCAGTTGATATGAACTCTTCGCCAGTTGATATGAACTGTTCGCCAGTTGATATCAACTCTTCGCCAGTTGATATGAACTGTTCGCCAGTCGATATGAACTGTTCGCCAGTCGATATGAACTGTTCGCCAGTTGATATGAACTGTTCGCCAGTTGATATGAACTGTTCGCCAGTTGATATAAACTGTTCGCCAGTTGATATAAACTGTTCGCTAGTTGATATGAACTGTTCGCCAGTTGATATGAACTGTTCGCCAGTTGATATGAACTGTTCGCCAGTTGATATGAACTGTTCGCCAGTTGATATGAACTGTTCGCCAGTTGATATGAACTGTTCGCCAGTTGATATGAACTGTTCGCCAGTTGATATGAACTGTTCGCCAGTTGATATGAACTGTTCGCCAGTTGATATGAACTGTTCGCCAGTTGATATGAACTGCTCGCCAGTTGATATGAACTGCTCGCCAGTTGATATGAACTGCTCGCCAGTTGATATGAACTGTTCGCCAGTTGATATGAACTGTTCGCCAGTTGATATGAACTGCTTGATTACTAGTAAAGCCACATTCACATTTTCTCCTTGAAAAATCCAAAGGCTGCATCGATTACTGTACCACGATCATTATTCTTCAAATTGTATTATGAAGAAAATCCTAAACAAGGCTTCGATAAGCAAAGAAACGGTGTATTGTACCCTGGAATCTCTTTCAACTAATGCTGGGAATTGGTCGACCGAAACCTGAACTGACCTAAACTTCAGGTCTGACCTGACCACTATATTCAGGTTTCAGGTCAATTCAAGTGAGGTCGAAATTTTAAGAATCAGGCTCAGGTCATTGCAGATTTCAGGAAAAACCTGGTTGGCATGTTTGACACGTCCATGTGGAATGGAAATTTGTAGAATTTAGGCGAGAATGTATGAAGAATTGCGATGAGAACAGACACTGTAATTTTTTACAAAACCTTTTTCGTATTAATTGGATCAACGTTTATTTCAATTCAATTTGAAATTCAAAGTATATACTGACGAAATACAGATAAAATTCAACTTGTCCAATTGATCAATTAAAAACACAAATAGAATAACATAAAAATTAAAAATGAAGATCGTCAGAGTTTCGAGTCATGTGATCTAAAGTTTCTACGAACTTTTGTTTGTGCCAGTCGAGCTGTGTTTCGATTTGATGATGTGTGCCGAACCGATGCCATCCGATCTCTGTTTCGATTTTTCGCTGTACGCTGGACCTATGTCAGTCGAGCTCTCTTTCGATTTGTTGATGTGCGCTGGACCGATGCCATCCGATCTCTGTTTCGATTTTCGCTGTACGCTGGACCGATGCCAGTCGAGCTCTGTTTGGATATGATGATGTGTGTTGGATCGCCTCGAGATGATGGTTCATCCGTGATGCTGACTTTCGATTTGGGCTGTTTTTTCGTAGTGACAACAGTCTTTCGAGTATTTTTCTGGGTTTCTACCTTCGATGTGTCAATCTTTCCTGCTTTGGGCTTCGGTGCTCGGATTCGTTTGTTTTTCATTGTGACGGCTTCTGCAGTTACGTTCCCAGACTCTTCACTCGAGCTGCTGATGTTCACCATTTTTCCCTGTGCACGCTCTAATATTTCTGCCATTTGCACGACTTGCCGAGCGTAATGAGTTCTGACGATAAATGTTGCGATGGATTTCGGTGTCATGTCCCATAAATTGTGCAACATTGGTAACCTCGGGATCATTCAAATTCATTGTTCCGCAAATGCTTGCCAAGTGTTTGCGTAATTTAGTTCCTCGCAAGCTGCCTGGATTTTGAGCGTCGCATTTATTTGAAAATTTTTGAATGACTACGCAGGAATTGACTGTCGTCTCTTCACCAGCGGCTGAATACAATGCAAACAGAAATTTGTTTTCGTCGGAAATGCGGGCATCCGTTCTATGACGAAGGAGGATATCAATGCTGTCATCATATTTGTGTTTTAGTAAAACTGGCACGTCGCGCTCCAGCTTTCCTCGAGCTGTAATTCTGCTTCTGATTAATTTGATCGTAGCTTCAGGAATGTTGCCAGCAACAAGCGAGTCGCGGAACGACGCAAGCATTTCGCGAGAGTGATATTCGCTGACAAGGATGTTTCTCATTTCACCTGTGCGTTTCCGATTATATTACAAGAATCGCTGCCAGTGTTACTTCGGATAAATGCACCCAATTTTTGTATGTGTACTCCTGCTGTAAGTCAGCGAAAGCTGTCTCTAGTTCACAATCGAGGTACGCAGCGAATCGGCTGACATCATCTGTACTAGGAATATCATCTTTTCGGGAACGCCTAGCTCGTTTTTGTGTTAATGCTGCTAACTTATTGATCTTAAGCTTTGCATCTTTGGTAAACACCATCAAAAAACGTTCAACATTTTTTTCGTCAACTGGATTATCTGATTTCATGTACTCGATCAATAGAGTTTCTCCAATGGCTTTGATTAATGTCACCAATGTCGTTGCCGTACCAGGACTACCAAAACTTTTGGCACCAAGGTCAAATTTTGCCACTTTACGCACTGCCTCGATGACTACAGTGCAATGTTTTACGTGGTATAACGACGAGAAATCTGTTATTGCTGGCGAGAGTGATTTTGCTGTTACCAAAACTTTCCCAGCGCTCCGTAACTTGTCGCGAATCATTTTTTGTTGAAAAAAAAGGATGATAATTGAGACAAAGGCCGTTTGCGAACTCGATCAATAACCAGTCAAAGCGAATTGGTCGCACAACTGGATCTGCTTGCAATTTAGAGAAGACTTTGTTCAGATCTGCACTTGCATTAGGATGTAAGCGACCGTCCACTGCGCGACTGAGTTGTTTCACCTTTCTTTCGCCCTGAAGCGCATTGTTGGAGCAAATTTTGAAGTGACGGCTGAGTGTTTTTTCAGTAAACGACCCAAGGCATTTTGGACATGGCGTGAAGTAGGTCACTGGTCTTTCAAATTTTTCATTCGGTCTCCTACACGTTTGCATCTCTCCACCATTGAGTTTTGGATCTCCATTCCACTCAAACATTCCTCTTCTCATTATCATGCAAATCGCTTGTTTGCGTTCCTTCGAGCCTGCAAAGAATGAAAGTGGATTAAAGACATAAGTGACAGGACAGGTAGCTTTGAGCTACTAACTGTATGTTTTAGAAACTGTTAAGCAGAATCAGTTGAGTATGGAATCTAAGTAAATTGTGTTTGTGCAATTCCATTTGGCTAGACCATCTACACAATTTTTTCTGAACGGCATCAGATTTCTAACATTCGTTAAAAAACAAAGAATCTAACTCGAAAGTTACGTAAAAAACAGAATCGGTTATAGATGGGAAGATGGTGATTTCTAACTAGTCTATATCGGAATTTGCTTATTACTCAAACTTTGCGCATAGTAGAAAACTCTTAGAATTGAAAGAGTAAAATTATTCTATTCAGTGTGGAATTATTACTTTCTGATAAAATTGATCTGGTGGTTGTGAAACTGCGTTTCTTTCTTTATGCTGATGACGAGTTTTGCTCTACTTATTTTAAATTAAAGTCTTGCTCAACAATATACAATATACAAGTCTTGCTCTTATATTTATTTGGAATTTGGTTTTAGATGCACTTATTTAAAAAAAAATCTTACGAATTATCATTATAAGCATCGCATCCGTTTATTAATCTTCAACAATTACGAGGAATACGACCTATTTGTGATTCTATGATGCTACGAGTATTTCTATCAGAGAATTTTACAGATGGCACAGACAGCTGATCGGAAGCAACGGTATCTCTTGTCACTTCACTGATTTTATTAGAAAGCATTGTTTCATGGGAATTATCACCGCCTTTCAAATTTTTCAATTTACTAACTTTAAGCATCAAGGATAAAGTCAAATTTTTAAATAACGAAATCGCTGGTGGAAAAAGTGCGAGAAAAGCCCTCACTGTTGTAGACGTATATGATGTTAAACTCAAAACTTGGAAATTTTTACTTACAAAACGGGAAGTTTTATACTTTCTTTGCTTCCGGGTTCCGGGAAGAAAACATTTTTTCCACCAGCGAACGAAATTTATTTTACCTAATTATTTTGATGATACTATTCTTGTGACAAAAGTACTATATTAATAATATGAACTCATTTAGCGTTTGAAAGAAAAAGAATCATAGTGATTGGTAGAAACATGACGTGGAATTTTGAAGTAATTGTGGTAATTGCTATCAAAAAATAAAGAAAAACAAATTACCAATTGGAAGACCAATAAATTCCTTTACGTCTGCTTCATCCTTATGAACGGTTAGTAGATGTCTTGCCAATTTTGGGTACCGCTTCAGGCAATAAATGCAACATAGCGGTTTCGCTGTCGGTCCTGATACTGGGACAAACATGTCGGTGTCATCGCAACCCTTATTTTTGTTTAATAACGATTTTCCAAGGTGTCTCATCGTTAGTATGTGTCATTGACTGTCTCCGAGAATTAAATGGGTCGGAAGTGTTATTCTCGGTGTCGATAACATTTGAAGATTCATAGTCGACATCGTAATTAACGACATCCAATTCAATGGTATCGTCAGTTGAGCCTAGGAAACATTATTGTTGAGTTTACATAATAGGGGAATGTAGTTCACTTGATACATACCGAGTTCTATTGGCTCATAGTCCATCGATTCAAATCCAGCTGATTCGGCAAAGACTTCGTAATCGTCGACATCCAATTCAATGGTATCGTCAGTTGAACCTAGGCACACATTATTGTTGAGTTTACATAATAGGGAAATGTAGTTCACTTAATACATACCGAATTCTACATGCACATAGTCCATCGATCCAGATCCAGTGTCCATTGTATTAGGTGCCTAAAATTTTTTAAACATTCAATGGAAAGCGCATAATAGTAAATTAAGTATCTGTTGTGGGCGGTAGAGCCTATAATCAACAGTACACAACAGATGCACATACAACTTTTCATGTAAAAGGACCAAATTACAAAAAGAATTTTGAAATTTTTTGAAAAGATTGTTGATTGATTTGGGGAATATACTGATGAGACATGGAAACAATTCTACTAGAGATTCTACTAGAACATATTGTATTATAGATTTGATAGGTCTTCAACGCTTGAAAACTATTTCCACGACTTGATATTTTAATAAATATGAGTGTTTACTTAGTGATTCGATTCATCAAGTAAATTGCTTTAGGAATTGTGTCATTGTAGTGTAACATTGTTTATATCACGCTTCAAATGTCCTAATCACTAGACGCGTAGATTAATCTTTAAAAAACTAGAATGGACAATGGATATCCGGCACAACAGTTTTCTAAAATTTGAAATAAAATAGCTCGCTACAAACTTTCGAATTAAAGAATATAAAAAGTGCATCTAAGGCTACAGACAAGCACTAGCCAGGGTAATAGAGGTTTTTACATGTCAAATAGAGTAGTTTTTTGATACCAATAATACCATGAGCAGCCTAATGGTAATTTTGCAATGACATTATGAAAAAAAAGGTTATGGAAATATTCGCATACTTCGATTAAAGTACTACTTTATTTTTTCTATTACCCAGCTAGGTGCTTTGCTACAGAACATAAAATTATAGAATATAGACCAGACACAATAAAAGAGGGAATAACTCACATCATATAAATAGTACAGGTAATTCGTTGTATCCGTTTTCTTCTGAAATCGAAAAAAACAGGTTACTTTAAATTGAAAACAAGAGTAAATGTTACACAATTTTGATTACGAAGAATACGAAGTCTCGACATTGTTTCATGTTTCACGGAAGTCATTCATTATATGAGGAATCAATTTGTAATACGAGCCGAATTCAAGAGTGATATTTTAATCAATAAAGTTTGGAAACTGTTATTTTGACAAGCGTAGAGTTTGCATATCCAAACATTTCCGAATTAATGAATTTTTTCTGTTTTACTGCCTACCACATTGGTTGCTCACTCTTTTTGATTAACCTGATTTACCATGATTAACCAGTGTTTAACCATTGATTTACCATTGATCAACCAGGTCAAACATCGTAGACTAGCTACAAATCGTGATAAATCAATGAAATAAGGAAGTAGAAAAAAAAAAATATAGGTTTGCTCCAAATAACTGTAAACCAGAACTTTGACAAATATGGCCAACAGTTTCAATTCTGTGTTTTTTTAGCCCCGTACGAAGTACGAAGGGGCTTATAGGATTACGATGCCGTGTGTAATTGATGGAATTCGAAGCAGACGGTAAGGGCAAAGTGTTTGCCTATGTTCATAGATGACGAATCCGCAATAAAAATTTGGGCCGTCTGTCCGTCTGTCTGTCACGTCGATATCTTGAGTAAATCAAATCCGATTTCAAAATTTTTTTTCCCTGAAAGATAGTCAAAATAGTGAGGCTAAGTTCGAAGATGGGCATGGCCCTTCGTGAGTTAGGGCCACCTAAGTGATTTAAGGTCTTTTGGTGATATTTATGGCAAAATAAACGATGGAAATGTAAATGACACGGCAAATGATAGGTATTGTCAATACCAATCCAGGAAAAAAAAGTTTTTAAAATCGGGTGAGTGGACCGTGAGTTAGGGCCTTAGAAGTGAAAAGCTACTAGGGCCCTATGTGTATTTTACATAGAACTCAAGTAAATTTAATCCGTTTTTCGTAATTTTTGTTTCATTTGGAAGGTAATCGAACGCCGAATAGAAAGTTGTTGAAAAAAATTAAATTTGGGTCCTTGGACTAAGGCCACTGTTAGGGCCCTATGTGTATTTTCAATTTCAATTTATTTGTAATCAAAGAACAAAAAGGATCACTCCTTATACAAATGTTCTGACGTTAACAAGGTATACGTTTTTTTAAAAATAAACAAAACAAGAAAGAAATGAGTGAAAGTAGTACAATTTAACTTGAGCCTCAATCAAAAGAAAAAAAACTGAAGATAACAAAAAATAAAATAAAAATAAAAGACAATAAAGAAGAGTCATAGCGGACTGTACGCATCAACAACATAATCAAAACCAATGACAACATATAAGTTCATAACGATAAAGATATACCAACAATGCCTGTGTGCTATTACTGAAACGGTAAAGGTCGTAAGGTATGGTATGGTATGGTATGGTATG
>NW_023503975.1:0-11121 GCF_014529535.1 Bradysia coprophila | reverse complement strand
AAGATGAAAAATAGAAAAATTAGTTAATTGTTGGCAATAATTTATGACTACAGGCTTTAACATTTCAAATGTCTCACTGTCTTTTTTTTCAAAGAATGTCATTGTGAATTCGCAATGACACAATGAAATTCTCAGAAAAATGTGACAGTGAGACATTTGAAATGTCGAAGACTGTATATTTGTTGTTTGAGCTTGTTTCTGTATATCTAAATAACCTGAGACCGTCATGCAGAAGTAACACAATCTAAACGAAAATTACGAATTGCTATGAGATCTTTTAGACAGAGGCTCCGAGCTTTCAGTTTAGACTCACTACTAAAAAATGAAGAAAAATGGTCATGTTTCGGCATATAAATCTGCCAGCCCAAGGCATGAAAAATCATGTCCGGAGCGATAGCGGAGGACTTGACGCAGTCTAACTTCCAAAAAAAGAACGAAGAAAGTTTTTTGAGACGCGGCAATCATGTCCGGAGCGATAGCGGAGGACTTGACGCAGTCTAACTTCCAAAAAAAGAACGAAGAAAATTTTTTGAGACGCGGCAACTATATATAGGCGAGAATTTAAGTTTCTTTCCTTTGGCCTGTATCACCACAAATCCTATTCTATCTTATTCGCGCTTCAAATACGAGCAAAACGAGCTATCACTCGACTATGTAACTTTAAAATTGCCGGAGATACATCGTTTTGAAGTTGGTCATTTTGATAGAAAATGCACCAAATTAACGTTTTCCAAACAATCAAAATCTTTCAACTTACTCTGTATGTTCTATCTGTCTATCTGTCTATCTGTCTATCTGTCTATCTGTCTATCTGTCTATCTGTCTATCTGTCTATCTGTCTATCTGTCTATCTGTCTATCTGTCTATCTGTCTATCTGTCTATCGACGGTCGATCTCGGAAACTAGTCAGCCAATCTCCATGAAATTTTGCAGGAACCTCAGGGTGGGCATAAAAATGAAAATGTGATACGCCACTACCCCAGGAAAAACCAGAATTTTGTTTTATTGGCCTCGAAGTGGTTTCTGAGTGTGGTTTTCGAGGGTCGGGAACGCGTTTTCAGCTGTAGCTCAGCTGTATTGAAACCTGCAGGGGCGTGTGACCCATCAAATGAAAGGTATTCGCCACACGAATCGAACAAAAAAATAATTAGAAAAATTGGTGCAGATTTGGTTGAGCTAGAGTGGTCAGAGTGACCAAATTTTGAGCTACTCGAGCGTAGGATGAAAGGACTAATATTTTTTGGCTTATGAGAGATAGAGATTTACTTTCTTCGGCAAAGTCTCAGAGTTTTACGAGTAGAACACATTGGCATATGTGAAAAATGTCGAAAGTTGGAAATGGGTGGGTCAATTATGTTTTTAGAGGTATTTCTTGAATGGTGGCAGATAGAGAGTTACTTTCTTCGGCAAAGTCTCAGAGTTTTACGAGTAGAAAAGAAGGGCATTTGCGAAAAATGTCGAAAGTTGGAAATGGGTGGGTCAATTGGGGTTTTGGAGATATTTCTTGAATGGTGGCAGATAGAGAATTACTTTCTTCTCAAATTTTCGAATTTCGTCAAATTTTCGATTTTCGTTAAATTTCGTCAAATTTTCGAATTTCGTCAAATTTTTTATTTTCGTCAAATTTTCGATTTTCGTCAAATTTTCGATTTCGTCAAATTTTCAAATTTCGTCAAATTTTCGAATTTCGTCAAATCGAATTTCGTCAAATTTTCGATTTTCGTCAAATTTTCGATTTTCGTCAAATTTTCAAATTTCGTCAAATTTTCGAATTTCGTCAAATCGAATTTCGTCAAATTTTCGAATTTCGTCAAATTTTCAAATTTCGTTAAATTTTAAATTTCGTCAAATTTTCGAATTTCGTCAAATTTTCGAATTTCGTCAAATTTTCGAATTTCGTCGAATTTCGTCAAATTTTCGAATTTCGTCAAATTTTCGAATTTCGTCAAATTTTCGATTTTCGTCAAATTTTCAAATTTCGTCAAATTTTCAAATTTCGTCAAATTTTCGAATTTTGTCAAATTTTCAAATTTCGTCAAATTTTCGAATTTCGTCAAATTTTCAGGGAATAGTCAACATAGCGGTCACTACACAGCTTACATTACAATTCGGAATCAATGACGCCTTCTCAATGATACAAACTTAACGACAAAACGTTGGCCACGTTTGGCTAAAAATGTATATGTTCTCTTCTATGAAAGCGTTTCTACACGTTAAGTTATATAGAATTTAGGTTTTCATATTATTTGCATTTGTAATGTGTGCAACATTTACAACGATTTTAATAAAAATTTGGAATACGACTTCAAATGTTACTCTTACAATGTTCATAAACATATTTCAAGGTTTCATATGAAGTAATGAATAAATTTATAGATGAAACGATATTTATTGATATCTTTTATTTTTGCATAATTAGTCTAAACATTTTTATGCTCAAAATAGCGGCAGAATAAAATCATTTGCATACATAGTCCATAACTTAAAAAATTAACAGTGTCACATCTTCACAAGAAGACGTAATATTGCACCAACTTTTTTACTTCAAAGTAAAATATGGTTTCATTGAGCGGCGTCTTACAACTAATATTGGTATCCTATGGATATAGATCGTTAGTGCGCTAGGTTAGAATGGTCCGGAGCACTGAGTATGAGTATACTAGATGCGGCACTGCACATTACGCATTTTATGCAAAGATTACTGTGTAGAGGTAGACTTTACTATTGCGAATTTTGACAACATGCACATACTTGAAACATTTCAAATCAAAGATGTGCAAAATTAGGCGTAACAAAAAAGACTTTTGAAATTTTTGATATCCTAAAGTGTATAAAAAGAGACAAATGTGGAGCCTTGATTATCAACACTATTTTTGTTCACAATTATGGACCATTTCATCATTGGTACGTATTAGCGTGTTACTAAAAACAACTTTATGCAACTCATCCCTTACCAGTCGGCGCACCGCCGCGCGACTATTTTTAAAACCGGCACACACCTCTAACTTTCGTCAACTTCTGACTTAACTTCTAAAACGACTGATTATCCCGGCAAAAACTCTTTCAGAGCAAAGTTGGACGCAGTCTACAGTCTATATGTGTGATAAACTTCTAAAACAAGTGATATCGTAGAGGTGACGCTGTCAGCGTCGTTACGCAAAATTGAATTTCACAGCCAATTAATTGAAATTAGCTGATCTAGTTTTCCAAACCATTCGCTTGACTTGACTTGACTTGGAGTAACCAAAACGTGCTCCTGTGGAGCGATCCCATGAGAACATTGGACGTGAGGATTTTTGGTTTGATTGTGAGTCAGACCCTAATCCCCCTTTTCGTTCTCCTTGATTACATTCAAAGCACACATTAGTATGTCTCCACTCTCCCCGTTCAACTTTCACCTTTCGAACTTAATGTGTGTTCTGAATGCTATCAGTGTAGGGCACACCACTCTGGTTTACTATTTTCTTATATACCACAGAGTACTTTCTGTGGTAACTAACTCAACCACCGTCGCTCGATCTATGTGGTCGGACTAGCTACTTTATCATCTTTTATCAATTACCTTTTCCCTTTGATTTTACCTTTTCTTATTTTGTCACGCTCTGTACCTTTTTAGTTCTTTCATATTCATTTTGTTTCAAGTGTCCTTCCTTCGTCATCTACTTTATTTTTACGTCCATGGTTCACTTCATTACTTGTATTGTTTTCTGAGTGTGGTAAAAAGGGGAGGATTAGGTTTGACTTTTTACTAGCTTCGTCATCATTTTTCTTTTAAAGTTACTCTTATTTTAGTATTCTTATTCTATTACTGCATTACTCATCATCCTCCTTACACCTCAAGGCGTAAGCATTCATCACACCCGGTACGTTCGCATTACCACTATCAATCAGCATGCCATTCTCACATTTACTTCAAACTAAGATCGTACACTTTTTCTCACACCACGCATTCTACACTTTCTATTCCCATTTTCGTCTTGTCACGTATACCCACAATTCAGTATGTCGACCGTAGACACCGTTATTGCCGAACCAACTTACGAGAGCAGAGGCCAGCTAATCGTTTCTGTCGAGGGGAATATTGGAAGCGGGAAAAGCACGTTCCTCTCCTACTGCTCACAGGATCCAGCGTTCGACGTTTTCAGTGAGCCTGTCGACACTTGGTCTAATGTCGGTGGGACCAACTTGCTCGTACGTGTCACACAGAGCTTTTCTACTTCCTCCTGTACCACTCATCTTTTTTATCTCTTTTACAGGAGCAATTTTACTCGGATCCTGCGAAGTGGGGATTCCCATTTCAAATGGAAGTAATGATTACTTTGCTCGATCGCTATCTGCGAATCTCACCACGTCGTATCAAGCTAGTTGAGCGGTCACTGTTGAGCGCTCGGTAATTACTTTCTAACCTTCAGCCAACATTTCCCGTAACCACAATGTTTATCAAACGTTTCTCTAGTCATTGTTTCCAGCGGTGTATGCTTGCACATGGTCATTTGGATTCCGTTTCATCTGCGATCCTGAACCAATTCCAATGATACTAGTCCGTGATCAGTGGAGAGCAATTCCTCAGATAATAGGTAGCTTTGTTTGTTTCTTTTCATCAGTGTCCTCGTTATCCACTTTTTTTTTTCATGATTTAGTTTATCTGTCTGCTTCTCCAGCTGTTTCATACAGTCGCTTGCTTTTCACGTGCTCGGTCAGAGGAGAGTGGAGTGACCCTTGAGTACTTGTCCGAGCTGGATCAATATCACGACGAATGGTTAAGTGGTCTACAGGCTCGCAACATGGCTGAAGAGGAGGATCTTCCGGTACTATTTTTCTTGTCTGATTTTCCTTACCTTGGTAACGCATCAATGTTATTTCACATTCACAGATCCTTACCATCAATGCTGACCGTCCTTTTAACGAGGTGGTGAAGGACTATGACAGGTCATGCAAAGATTGAAATTCTTGTACGATGCTAGTCAGTCGTATTCATCGCATCTCCTCGCTTGTTTGGGCTCAAGTCAAAACCAGCCATTTCAGTTATTTTACTTCATTTTGTTCTTATATTCATTCGTTAGTTTTGCGTACTTGCGCTCAGTTTCCGTTTGTTTAAATATATCATTCCTCGCCGTACTCTCTTCTTTTATTGTTATTACTGGTAAGGTCTTTTCATCATTGATAATCTAGTTCACTTGGCATTTTTGTCATTTGCTGTGTTCATTTCTATTCGTTGTCAGCCGTACTTTAATGTGCTTTGGATTTTACTTGAACTTTGTTAATTATCATTTCTTCCGTTCATACACAGTTGTACTTCCTAGACTTTCACGCAGTTGTTCGTGGACATACGTTTCTGTCAAGAATGTCTGAGGTATTTACACGTTATCCAGTGATTTCAACTTAGTTCAATTCTATTATCTGTATATTCGTCATAGCATACGTCTCTCGCGTTGGATATCTTAATGATCGAGGACAAGGCCTGTATCATTGAAGTCGTTCCAGGGGATGGCAACTGTTTGTATGGATCAATTGCTCATCAGTTGTTTCATTTAGCTATCGGTAGTGTCATGCATCAAGCCATGGTGCTAGTTCTTCGTGAGATGGTCGTGAAGTATTTGTCAGATAATCGCGATGTTGCCGAGGTCCAGTTCGCCATTACTTCCAGAGTGATGGATGAGTTTTCATTTCTGATGCATTCAAGTCCAGCTGATCGTGTGAATGCATTTCTTGTCACACTCTCACAGGAAGGAACATGGGGTGGACCCGAGTCCTGTTTAGCAATATCCAGAATTTTCAATTGTGACATTATCATTCATCGTGAACGAGGTTTCACCAGTACCGTCGAGGCAGCTTGTGTGCCTCCTGCAATGACCTTACGTCTTATTTATAGTGGTCCTTATGGTTCTTGGAATCATTATAGTAGTTGGCGCTGTTTTGATAGTTTGGAGGCCCGATCCATCGACATCAACTCTCCTGTTCACCTTCCTTTCGATACCGTGCATATCAGCGATGGAATTTGTACTGCAGTTAGGACTCAACCCGATGGTAATTGTTTATTTGCATCGATTGCACATCAACTGTTTCCATGTGTCATTGGATCGCGTCAACACATCGAAAGTACTCTACGCATCCGGGAAATAGCAGTGCAGTATTTGAGCGAGAACCTAGGCGTTCGTCGCATCCAAAACCTATTGGACGATCGTTTAAGAGCTGATTTTGCTGAGCTGGTCCGACCAAACTTAACGGACTCTTTCCTTTTGGTTTTGGAAAGGCTGAGAGCTCCTCGTACCTGGGGGGTACCGAATGTATCACCGCCTTAGCGAACTACTTCAGCTGCAGTATCGTAACCCATTGGGAGCAAGGTCCGACCACTGTCATAAGTGGTACTGCTATCACCTCTCGACGTAACATCAAGTTAGTGTTAAGGCGCTCTCGCAACGGATGGATACATTATGACAGCTTCAGGTCAATGGTATCAAGCTTTAGTCATCCAGTTGCTTCTGGATCTAACGTCGTGGACCTCGTTACCAGTCAGGACAGCATTCGTTCGCCTATCCACATCACCGGTACCCACATGGATCAATCTACGGTTACTGTGTCAGACAGTGTCATGGGACTTGTTACCAGTCAAGATAGTTCTTGTTTGACTAGTTCCATCACAGGTATTTGTTCATCTTAGTTTATCTCGTTGATTCAGATATTAGATCGTTTTCTTTTTCTTTTCTTTTTTTCACAGACACCGGTCTGCCCGCCGTTTCATCTCATCAAGTGTCACAGAGCAAATTTTCCCAAGTTTTTACCTCATCTCTCAATTCTGACATTCATCTGCGTATCGGCACTTGGAACGTTCGTGGGTGTAATGATTTTTCTAAGCGGATCCAGATAGACGATTTCCTTCGTTCATTGGATATGGACGTTGTGGCTATTCAAGAAACCAAATTATCATGTCGCGTACGTGATACAAGTCATTACAAATGGATTCTCGGTTCATCTAGCTCCAATAATCGTAACGGTAGAGGTTTGGCTTTTCTTGTTTCCACACGGGTTTTGCTGAGCGTCAAGTCAGTTCGTCCTCTGGCTGACGACATATTGCTATGTGAGCTGATAGTGAACAAGCGTCACGTGTCTTTCATAAACGTACATATTCCTCAAGACGATCGCGGTCCAGTCGTCTTTAATGAACTCAAGAGTCACATTTCCAAGAGTCCTACTTCTACAATAATCTTACTCGGTGATTTTAATGCTCACGTCGGTTTTCGTGACCTCACTTGTCATGATAAGAAGCTCATAGGTAGCAATTTGTATCATAGCGTGTGCAACGACAATGGTGACGAGCTGAAACAGTTGATGCATTTGGGACATTTCCATTTAAGTACATCTTGGTCTCGTTCCAGGACTCTTATTACTACTTGGTCCAACACCACATCTCACAGCCAGATCGATCATATTTTATGCAATTCAGCGTCCGTACGGTTCAGCGTCGTACGGTTCAGCGGCATGTTCGGGGTTAATGCAAAGAATATAAAATCCGATCACAAGTTGGTTGTTTCCAACTTACGCTTGTTAGACGACATGAGTGCCTCACATAATCACAAGCGCAAAGGCGATCCTATTCAGGGTCCTCCTTCGAAAAATCCAGTTCCGTCAGTCAGCGAGCACTACGCTGGGATACTTCTTTACTGTCCGACGGGCAACATCTACGCGCTTATCATGAACAGATGGCTATTGCTTCTAACACAATCCATTCTCTCGCATCTGTAGACGATGTTAATGCTGTATCCAGTAACGTTTCATCTCTTTGGACCAAAGTCGAGAAAGCCATCAAACTGTGCGCTGCAAGTACTTTGCCAGTCAAGATAGAACCACTTTCTCCTATTCGGAAGCGCGCTCATTCCTTATGGAGAGCCTCTGTTGCTGCACTACGTAAGAAACCCCATGACCATTCTCTCCAGTCTAGTGTCAGTGCTAATCATCAGAGCTACTTGAGGCTCCAGCAGGAACACACCGAGAAGCAGTTCAAAGAATTCTTCAGTCAGGTCAGCAACACCCATCCACAGAAGCGTATGTCACTTCTGTATCGTCACCTGAAGCGCTATCGGAAGAAGAAATCATCAAGCAGCGCGCCTCAAAAGATTTCAATCAACAACTGGGACACCGAGCTCAGAAATTACTGTACTGGATCCCCGGCCCTTTATATCCCTGAGACTGACCACGAGGTAGTTTCTCCTCCACCGAGCGTTGAGGAAATACATAGCATCATCAGTAGCATGCGTAACGGCACCGCAGCAGGCCAAGACCATATCAACATCGAATTATTGAAGAGCGGTCCTCCCGAGTTGTTATCACTCATTCATCTCGTGATATCAAAAGTGTGGGTCACAAACTCCGTACCAGACAGTTGGCTCAATTCCACTCAGGTCCCCATACCAAAAGTGCGTTCACCAAAATCAGTGGACGAGTTTCGTCGTCTGGCCATCACAAACACCATTTATAAAGTGTATGCCACATATCTACTACAGCGCCTCCGATCTTGCAACGTCAGTATCCCTTCTTACCAAGCCGGTTTCTTACCTAACAGATCTACTGACGACCACATATTCGTGCTACGCAGAGTAATCGAAGAGAGATGGAGGAGAGGATTGCCTACTTACATCGCTTCGATTGATCTCCGCAAAGCGTTCGACACAGTAAACATTCAGAAGATTGGCCACATTTTATTGGAATACAACGTTCCCGCTTACTTGATAAACCGCATCATTGGTGCAATATTACGAGATCGTACTTCCGTTCTCTGGTCAGGCAAGCGCACTAACACATACAGCAAGAACATGGGTATCAAGCAGGGCTGTCCCATTTCTCCTTATCTTTTCGTGATCGTAATGCATTATGCCATCAGCAGAGTTTGTGCTCGTTTAAACATCGACATGGACCTGACCAACTTCCAGTTGCCTTTCATCCTGGCGTATGCCGACGATATCGTTCTGGTTTCGGATAATTTGCACTCCGTAAGTCACATGTTCAAGGAACTCGAGACTGAATTGCTCAGTATTGGTTTAGCAGTAAACAGTAACAAGTGTAGCTTGTTATTACGCGACCCGCTGTGCAGAGAAATTCCGTTATCCAATCTCGTCATCATTAATGGTCATAATGTTCCCGTCGTGCATATCATGAAGTATCTTGGTATCTATATTTCTTCTGACTTGGATCGCCGAAGCACCGTATCGCATCGCATACAAGGAGCGCATCGTTCATTTCACATGTTGTTGCCTTTCTTCCAATCCATTCGGCTATCATTTGATTTGTTGCGCCGGATTTACCTTACAGTCATCATACCTGCAGTCACATATGGCCTAAAAGTCGCTACACTAACAAAACGGAACCGGCAATCCCTCAACCGCATGGAAAAATACATGGTAGAGCAACTATGTAAATTGGCCCGGGATCCCCCAGTCATAAGAACTCCGATGTCCGCACTAAGGGGGCACACCATCGATCGGACACACCGCGTCGGCAGACTAAGATATTGGGGACACATCATGCGTCGACCTGCTAATCATATCCTCCGCAGGGCTCTCGCCTATCGTGCAACAGGCAAGCTCAAACACGGGCGTCCTTGTTATACTTGGCACAACTCACTAGACAGGTGCATACGGCGCTCAAGGATCGACAAGACAGACTGGGAGTCAGGCTTGCACGACAAAGGCTTTCACAACTCACGTTGTACTCAGTCTTTCGATGCCGAAGACACAGACTCATCAGAATAGTGCGGTCCGTCTTGACATTACTCACTCAACATCATCATTCAACATTCGTTCAATAAATGAAGCTTCGCTTCTCTAAACTCGCAACTTTCTACTATCTCTCTTTCGTCATTCACTCACCTCGAATCGACACTTCATTAAATAGCTATATTAATTGTACTCTCGTACTTACCTTATTTTCAGTCGTTCTTTATACCTTTTGTGATCACTTGAGTCCAATTCTTCTCATATAAGCTTTGTATTATTTCATTCTTGCCTTTGTTTTTCATTTACATCATTCATTCTTCAGATATGTCATTTCTTTCAGGAGCTTGAGTCTCATCTCGTATGTTTCAGATTGTTCACAGTCCTACACCCTTTGTAGCTTAGTGGTCTCATTCCGCAGTATTTCAATCCATTCCAAGTATGTTCTACTTCCTTTTGCACTAAATAGGACGATATTGGTAAGCATATAAACAACGTTGAGCATTAAAATCTAGCGGGGAAAACTTCACATGTCCGCGCCCAGGAAAATCTTCATTTACTGTACTCTCATATCGGCCTTCCTTTAGCAGGTTCTATAGGGTTACTCCTTTTACACTAATTACCGCAAAATCACACTTCAGTTCCACATTTTTCACCTTTACCCAGAACGCACCGTCTTGTCAATTCTAGTTTCCATATAATTCTCCTTCTAGGACAGGCAACACAGGTACGTTCCCCTTACGCTACCCGTAAAGTCAATTCTAATTTCTACAGTATTCTCCTTCTAGGACAGGCAACACAGGGACGTTCCCCCTACCCTATCAATCTCCTTCTCACACGAGAGGCTATTCAGTGGTATTTCGTTCGTCTCAAGGCATTCCTCTTTTTACGGAGTGTACGTTAGAGGTGTCAGTTACACTTCCATCGAGCATCCACCTTCTGGCGTCTGCGTAAGCAATGTTTCTATATCAGGACTATTCTCGTTACGATAACATCGTCTTCATCATATACACATACTCATCACCTCTATACTTTCAGGCAACAAATTCATGCATACTTACATTCATTATTCCTTTTTCATCATCTTCCAGCACCAGCTACATCATTCTTACCCATTTTTTATTGTTTTCTTACGCATACGCATATCTTCGCGACGTTCCCATTTTCCTCTTAATTCATCGTTGGTCGAATCATTATATTTCCATTGCAATTGTTTACGATCGGGAAGGTTACTGGCCAATCAGATTTCTATTGTATTTCGTTCGTGTTTTCTTTCTAGTGCTTTGTGCCTTTTACTTTTCATTTCAGTCATTTTCATGCTTTATTTCATTATATTTCATTATATAACCGCTTTGTCATACATGTATAGGAAACGATGAAGTTTAGTTGAATAAAAACGCCAACCGATTCCATA
>NW_023503974.1:0-18116 GCF_014529535.1 Bradysia coprophila | reverse complement strand
TTTCAGCAGAAAGAATTGCTAACTGTACCTATAAACCCCCACTCGCTGTTAGGAGGCCATAATTCCAAGCTATTGTCATTATAGACACAACCGCATCCCTATTTGTAATTTCGTATCACCAAAATGACCACTGTATACGAACTGATTATGAGAATTACGATTTCTTTCAAATTTGATTTCATCACAACAAACTTTGTTGTAACCCTAGGTTAAGTATTTACTCAAAAAATTTAGAATATTGATTGTTTTTCGTGCTTTTTTCAATCTACAAGGTGATGAACCTATTGCAATTTCATTTATTCCAATTAAATTTCAATTTTTTTTAATTTTTAAGTCTAGTATTACTTAAAATGATGAAATTTCATACATAAATTTGGAAAAGTCTGGCAGACTGTAAATTTATTTTTAACAAGAATTATTTGTAAACAAACTGTATAAACTTGATTTGATTAAACGAACAATAAAAAAAAAATCAGTTCGTTTCTTCACACAAATACATAAAAACGATCATCTGATCCTCTTTTCTTGATGTGATTTTTTGGGAAATTTCCACTCAAAGGTAATTAACCAGCCAGGTACAAAATGAGTCGATAATGAACTGAAGATCTCTTGAGGACATTTAAGTTTTGTCAGTGACTGTGAAAGGTTCTACGACGAATTAGTTGAAAAGATTTCAAAATCGTCGCTGCATCGTTGGAAAAGAAAACCAAAATCAAGTGTAAAAATGGAGACGCCTTGCAGTAAAAGAATAAAAATCGACGCAGTGGAACATGAAGTACCAAGTGAATGTACTATTCATCCGGAAATGGCATGGAATGACGAGATGACCGCATTCTACAATGACGCGCATGGTGTTGATGCCAAAATGGATTTGAACGAAACTGCTGCGCAATGGTCTGGGGTTTCTCATTCATCACCGAAAGAGCGAACAAAGTGCACAATGTGTGGAAGCACTGAACATGCGACATCATCGTGTCCGAGCTCCTGTTGTTTAAAGGTTTGCATTTGTCCTGTTATTTGCGCACACAATTTGCGAATTACAAAATTTCGTTCTTTTTCTCATAGTGTGGCAAAGAAACAGCCACCTTCCAGGACGAATGTGCCGCGTGCTTAGAGTGGGCGTCAGCAATATGTAAAATATGCGGCGAACAAGGTCATTCGAAAAATGACTGTCCAGATCACTGGCGATGCTACCACAGCACGGTAAGTTTTGACTTTGAAAATTGCAGGCATTCCACTAACTCACTTTTTCACTTTTTCCAACTATTTTCAACATCTGAAAAAGTGAGGCTCTATTTGCACCATTTTCCAACTTTTTCAACTAATTTCCCTTTTATTCACATTTTTTTGCAAAATATTACTTAAAAGAAAATAAATATCGTCGACAATGTAGTTATTTACAAGTAGAACTTCAAAACCGCTCCTGCGACGCTGAAAACGTTTCTCCTTATCTAGTAAACTTGACAATATCGTGGAAAAAGATTAATACTTTTGCCAGGACCTTGCATTCTATGAGTGAACTTATTTTTCTATTGACCACTTCATATTTGTACCCTTACGTGGATTTCATTTGGTCAGTAGGTCAGTGCATATTTCACATATCGGACTCTGCTCCTACAGTTTTTGTTTAAATACATATTGCCAACATTGATAACTAACTTAAATATGGTTTCTATAAATAATGCACGTTTTTTAACCACAAATTGAGTAATTTGGAACCATTTACCATATCAAGAGCAACATCACTAAAGCAGGGTGGCATGTGGTTTTTCTTCAGAAAATAGTGAAAAAGTGATCAAATTTGCCGAAAATTGTTGGCATTCTCACTATCAATTGATTTATAAAAAGTGACCGAATTGTAAAAAAAACCAACTCTAAATCGTTAATTTGAAGCACACACTTTCGCTTTCTACTAAAAAAAGTAAAGTACACTTTAGCGCTAGTTGTCGACGTTGCGAGAGGTTAAAAAATCTTGGAAAAGGAGCACGAAATTCGATTATAATTTATTGATTATTGTATTGAAACAAAACCCTTTTCTAAATGACAAAAGTATGATTGGAAGATCTGAAAATAATAAGGAACGTAGTTTTGACGATTTGAAGGCCCTAAGAACTTATTGTTATCCGATTACTTGTTTTTGCCTCTGAACTGAAATGACTCAACCAAATGAAATATTATTTTTTAAACGGTTTTTAGAGCAAATATATCTTCTTCTAACTCTATCTACGATGAGTTATCAAAAGAACTCCATATGATATACTTAAAACTCAACGGCACATGTTTAAACAGACACTGTTATTAAATCGAGGATATCTGAATGTACCACAAGGGACAGTAAAGGAATGTGATCAAAAATTTAGAATTGTTTGTTCGATTGGAAACGAGTTGAACGATTGCTTAAAACAAGAATGACTAATCCTTAAAAGTTGTTTACCTTCGCTTGATTCAAATAGAACTTTAATTACCAATGAAACAAATGCTGGAAATGGCACTTCTTGTGTGGATTTTGGCGATCGAATAGTAGCCGAGATTGGTAAAAACACACAAGGATTTCCATTTCCACCATTTGTTCCATTGCCAAGTAAGGAATTTTACCAACGCACTTCAAGCAATTACTTCTAGTAATGACAGCTGCCAAATAGAGTACTACTTTGTATGAAAAAAGGTGTTCGATTTTTTTTACAGTGCCAAAATTTGTTCGATACTCTGTCCAGTTTCAGTACCCTATTTAGAGTACCACTCATGATTGACGTGCGTTGATTTTACTCAAAAACTTGAGGTAAAGTTTCGCTACATCGAATAAACTTAACTTTATCTCACGTTTTTGAGTAAATATTTCTTTCTTATTCCTTTTTTGAACATGATTCCTCAATAGATTAGGTTTTTTAATTGTGACACGTACATCGGTTTTCCACTTTTAGTTTACTTATCCGTAGAGTCATTTTTTTAGTCGAAGCCGAGGTCGAAGCTTGACGGGCAAATATTCTGAAAATTTACTAGCTGTATTCGGGGACTACAAGAAAATTGCTCATTAAAAATGTATTTCAATTCCTGATGCAGTAAAAGAAGCATTGGAAAAAGAAATTCAAATTATTTTAAGTTTTTGTAATGGCAAAGTCCATAAAATAGGGCGAACTATCGAGAATTTTTGAGCATAGAAAAAAAATCTTTCCCAAAAGCTGAATTTCGCTGTTCCTCTATTTTAAATGTGTTTTTCCTTAAATACTAACAATTGAATTTATGTCAAAAATCGCATCAGCTGGGGGTTTTCCAGGAGATGATTTTCTACATTCCAGACTTTCGCCCTATTTTTGAACCTTGCCAATAGCTTCCAGTGCTTTCTTACGTCTTAACTTTTTTGTTTGTCAATTCTTTTATTGCTTGAATGTAAGGGGACCTCTAGATTGCGTGCAGAATAAAACCTTTGCAGAAACTCGTACTGGTCCCAGAATACAGCTACCTGCGGCTACTTTCTGTTCGACTAAAAAAATTCTATGCGAATTTTAGATTCACATGAGATAAGCGGACTAAACTACTGTGTACGAATAAAAAAGTGAAAAACCGAGGTACCCCGTAGGAAAATTGTTTGACGTTTCTTTGTAATAAATATAAGGTTGGCATAAGAAATGCTTCCGATTTTTTCGAAATAGTTGGAAATAGTGAGAAAAGTAAAAAAATCAAGAAAAATTATGTCACTATCGATTCTTTTAAAAACAGTTTCCGAAATTAGTGAGAAAAGTAAGTCACATGCCGCGGCCGCCCTGCTAAAGGGCATATCTCAGATATCTCGGAAACTACTGCACCGATTTTGATAAACTTTTTTCCCTGAAACGTAGTAAAAAGTTATGAATTTTAAGCCCGACATTGAGTCCATCGGCCACGTGATTCTTAAAATATTGTCAAAAAACTAAAAAAACAAACTTTTTTCGAAAAATTAAAAATTTATTAAAATATTCAACCGATTTTGATTTTTTAAAAAATTCCTTGAAAGGTAGTCAAAAGCAGGGTTCCTTAACGTAATAACTTTATCGAAAAGTTCCAAGTTGTAACGTTATCGGTTGAACTTATTGTCTTTTCGTTACAATTCTTAACGTTAAAAAATTCAACCATATCATGTAACGTCATAATGATATTTCTAAAAATCGTTCAGTATTCTGAAACCGTAGTTCTTAAATATCGTTACAGGTACAAATAACGTTATAGATGTTCGTTACGGGCGTAACGTTACGAGCTATAACTTTTAATTTTCGGTTCTGAAAAAAACGTTATAAATTGACCGTTACATCACGGAACAAAAAAATAACGATAAAAATACCGTTATGTCAAAAGTAATAAATTTTGAGCCTGATATGAAGTCAATCGTCATATGGTTCAGAAGATATTGTTGGAAAATTGAATACGACGAAAAATGCTAATTTCACCGAAATTTATGTCGGGCTTAAAATTCATAACTTTTTACTACGTTTCAGGGGAAAAAAAGTTTATCAAAATCGGTTCAGTAGTTTTTGTTGATATATTGGAAATATGCCCTTTAGTGAGGTTGCCCTCGATATAATTATAATAATTATTACAAACCCAACTGATTACGTGTTCAGGCACATGGATGAAAAATTTAAAATATTGTCAGTTCGTACAAAAGACTCTAATAAAAATTGGAGTTAATTTACCAATTTGGCAATTTCTCATTGAATAACCTTTTATTTCCTTTGATTCCTCCAAGACTCTTTATAAGAAAATTTCAAACTCATTACCATCGCGTGACTAGCGAATTGAAACTCTTCAAGTTAGCGCGGTCCATATGAGATCGTGTGGCTTTTCATATAATTAGAATATCAGAAATTAGAATCAATTATGTCAACCCTTTGGAGGAAGTAATAAATCCCATTTAGAGCAATCCTTTTATCGACCTTTGTACATCCTTTTCAACTTTCGCTTCAGAACATCGACCGTCATCTACCTGGGTTGCGTAAATGCCAATTACTTGACAAAAGTAGTTGTTTAAGAGTTCGAAGGATGAAGAAAGTGAAAGTAACTTGCTCCAATCCTCATAAATATCGATGAAGTTTGATCCTAAGAATTTATGGCTTGATCCTCAGAAAATTGTGGAATATATTTTGATCTGAAACAAACTTACGCGGTATTTGAAAAATTTCGATGGTCAAGACCATTGTCTCTAAAGTTAAAATTGAAGATGGTTACCGAATTGACACTATGGGGATCGTTAGAAATAGGTTATAAAAGTTGGTGATGATAACTCACTTTTTCCCTACTTTTTCGTTAAAAATCCAACTACAATTGTTAAAAGTTTCATATATGCAGAATGAGCACCAGCTGAATATCACCAGCTGGATCTACTAACACACACTTATTGTATGATAAACAATCAAACCACATTCTTAACAATGTGTTTACTTCATTCATACGTGTTATGTACGCGTAGATGACGTTAACGTAGAAATGCACTGTGTGTAGGTTGTCTTTGAATTGTATACAATACAAAGTGTTTTTGTTTGTACACCAGCTGGTGATATTCAGCTGGTGCTCATTCTGCACATAAGAAACTTTTAGCAATTGTATTTTCAACAACTATTTTCCCTAATTTTACTCACTTTTATCGTGGAATGCCTAAAATTGTGTCGTGTTTGAAAGATTTCTTTGTCTAAACGTCCGGATTTTTGTTTTTCAGATTGACAGTGACAGCGCGTCACCGATGCAATATTCAATGATAGAAGATCCACGGAACTTCACATTTAAATGGGGCAGTAACGGAAACGCTATTGGTCATGGTGAATTCTATCAGCGTTTTCTCAACGAAACGAATGTTAACTGACGTACCAATTGTCAAGAAAAGCAGTGTCCACCTCATCACCATCACCTTAATCAAACGCAAATTCACAATGTCACAATCAACCAACGTCCCACGTCATCATCAAAGTTACGATAGCCAAGCAGAATGGGCGAATGGACTTAAAGTTTTGAGCTTGTCAATGAATTTATTGTATGATCCAATATTGGTAATTAATAGTAAGCTTTTTAATAAAAACGAACCAAACAACCAACCTAAAAGATCTTTTATAATCCTTACTCGAAACCATTCTCTTACGTTCGATTCTGTGAGGAACACTCATGGTATGAGACTAGAGACTGAAGTTAAACACACGGGACAACTTTAATACTAGAACCTGCATTCGGCACGAACACATGTGTAACGTGCATGCATCACGGCGAAGTTCGAAAAGCCGACAGGAATCATTCTTTCGCATTGTTTCAATTCAGCACAATTTGAATGGACCTGTGGTGAAGGCTCCTACCTACATATAAAACACAGTAAATGTGTTGCCGACAATAGCGCCGAGAATTGACTGACTTTATACACACAACATACACACTGAAAACCACACACCTTCGAATTCGGTTCTCTACACACAATGTGGTTTCACCTTTGAATCGCTCACGATGTACCGCTCATCAGAAACAACATAATATTCGTTCGATATAGAGCTGTGCGGGCGTACCTAATTTTTATGCCCACCCGCCCGTGACCGATGTTAACCAGTGAAACAAATGCCCGTCTGCCCGACGCCTGACAATTTTTTGACGCCCGCCTGATGCCCGCCCATTTTCTTTTCAAATGTTTGGCGTCTGCCTTTTTTTTGAGGCGACCAAAATTGTTCAGTAGGCCTTGTTTATGCAATATCATCAAATCAACAGAATCAAAATAAAACACAAATGACGATTATGCAATGTTCTATCGCTGTTGGTCGATTGTATGAATTGTATCCGAACCAGATGTTGTTTTTGATAAATTTATTAGGCCCGCCCGTGCCTGGTGCTATTGGGCGAGAGCGGGCATCGGGCTGCCCGCGCAGCTCTAGTTCGATACACAATACCATTCCAGAAAGCAGCCTACGTGAAGATATGTTGCCTTTTGCAAGAGAAACCGATGACGAAACCGAAGACCCAAAGAAGCCCATCCTGTCATAAAATTAAGCGGTGAAGCATAAATTTCGTAATTGAAGCATTCGTGAATTATGTTTTGTTTTGCGGTAACAAATATGTCTATTATTTTTCTTCATATTTTCATACCAACGTGAATTTGAAGATGTAAACTACCTCATACTTCAACGTCCTCCACCTCCACCCGTACTACTCCACGTCATAAACTACACCTCGTAAACATTATCTGAGAAACTCCGCCTCGTGATCGTCGCCTCATAAACTCTACCTAAACGCCACGTGTGGAAATTATGTTTAACCCGGTATAAAACGAGCCGTCAGAACAGTCGGAGCGTTTGCTGCGACTGAGCCCCGTACAAACCCGTACATCTATTGCGCACGTGACCCTACTTCGTCCGTCGCCCTACTCTTACCGTAAGCCTATTGCGCCCGTAAACGTCGTAAAATTCTTATGCAATGTGTACGTCTTAAAAATTGCGCATAGCGCCCCGTACGACCCCGTACGACGTTCCTTTCAAAAGTAACACAAACTACACTTCCCACTGATCAGTGATTTTGGAATTATCATTTTCACCTATTTATATTGATTTTACAAAAATCCAAAATGGCGGCCGACGGCCATTTTGTTAGGAGGTGGAAAGTACAACGGCTGCTTTACATTCGTTAGTACCTTTCAAACAAACAAAAATTCATGAAATTCGGTTAAATTTTACTCGAGACATTAACAAAAAACACTACCTTCACTGTACGGCCGAGTAGCCACATATAAGCTCACTCCAAGAGACCTAGCTCACGCTCCGGTAAACCGAATTTCATAAACTTTTTTTTCCCTGATTGGTACGGTCAATACCTATCTAATAAATCAAAATCTATCTAAATCCGTTCAAATTTGACTAACCTACAAGCAAAAAACGGATTGCCGCCCTGTACCTAGTTCACACTCACGAGTCGGTCATCCAATTTCCATAAACTGTTTTTTTGTGGATAGGTATTGTAAATACCTTTCATTTGATGTATCACTTACAAGTGTAGCCTTTAAATGGCCAGAGAAATCTTTGGAAAACGTTAAAGCACTTATGGGGCCCCAGCTCTGGAGGGGTCGACCCAAAATCGCCCATCTTCGAACTTAGCCTCACTATTTCAACTACCTTTCAGGGAAAAAAAAATTTGAAATCGGATTTGATTTACTCAAGATATCGACGTTACAGACGGACAGACGGACAGACTAAATTTTTATTGCGGATTCGTTATCTATGAACATAGGCAAACACTTTGCCCTTACCGTCTGCTTCGAATTCCATCAATTACACACGGCATCGTAATCCTATAAGCCCCTTCGTACTTCGTACGGGGCTAAAAACAATTTTCCAAGATTTCCCGGTATCTGTGTTTACCGACATTGGCTACGCCTCGATCGGCAAATGTCACACAAGAAGTACCATTTCCATCATTTGCCCCATTGTTAAGTAATTTATTATTAATGAAGAGATGTAAACTGAATGCTGAAGCTAAACCGAACCTGAATTTTAAAATTTAAAAATTTCTTGCATATCTAGTTTCAAAATTTTTCTTTTAGTTGTTATTCTCATTAGTGTTTCTGCGTCTTCAGTAATCCTGGTGAGTACTTCACTAGCATTGAAATATTTGGCTCTACTGTCAGTTGAACAAAAATGCCATTTTGATCGACCATTAAAGTAATTGTCGAGACTAGCATTCACTAATTCACCAGCATCTTTCGAAGCGTGATGAGGACCCTTCCAATGAATAATCGTTTCTTTTTCTATAACTTTTGGATCCAGCGCGACTTTCTTTCTTTTATACGTCGATACATAACACACTTCCCATCCCTTATACAACCGCCTCGCACGACGTTCTATTCAATGCGGTAAGACTTAAGTGGAGCGTATTGGGTATGTCTTCGTATAAGCTTGGTGTTTCCAACATCTTTTTGTAAAGTTCTCTTTGTAGGTACCTCGTTGGATGTTCTACCTTTACAGGTGGTATTTTTATCGTCATTGTTATTGGTTTCGTCAATCATACACCAGCAAAAGCGTTCCTGATCATTCTGTTGTCCTCCAGAAGTGTTCCCCATTAACATAAACTATTTTTTTCCTTTAAAAAATAAAAATTATTTTTTAAATTATCAGAGAAAAATATTTTACGTCCTTTATTCGTTGCTTGCTTAGTTGTTTTTAGTTAATCCAACAGCCTTTTACGGCCAATAACAGAATCAACGTTTAATTAACTAGAATACAAATTACATCAGAATAAAAGAAAAATCGGAATCAATTACAATGCACAGTCCGCCTACGTCTCCCATTCACATTACTTATTTGCTCTTAATTTTAAATTTGAACGAATTAAACGGTGTACGAAAAATGGGTACGTCATTGAATAACTCGTTGTGAGTGGTTTACATCAAAGTAGATCCTTTCACACTTAAGCTCTTGTCTTAAGCTCGAGCGGCTTGCCATTTTGATGCTCTGCAATCTTTGCCAATGTGGCCAAACGCGTCACAGTTGAAGCATCGTTTGCCCCGTGATTTGTCCGGACAATCGTCTTTTGTGGTCCTTCTGCGTCACAATTATAGCATTTTGATGATTTTTTCCCTTTCTCCTTCGGTTTTTGTCCATCAGCTTTGTTGTTGTAATTTTTCTCATTACTTTTAGCGCCTTTATTCATCTCATGATCCTTCATTATGTCTTCGTGCACTTTTAAAAGTTCTTTAAGTAGCTCTAACGTCGTCGCTTGATATAGCGGCATCTTATTTCATACTTATTTGATTAATGATGCCGGAAACTATATATTTTACCATACCCCGGTCGTCCATTTTTTTATTAGGAATTTTTATCATATCGTAAACTGATCTCATGATAAGAATGCAATTTTGGTGGGTTTCGTTTGTTTCTTTCGTTTTATTTGTTCCACACGTATTCCACCACATAGAAGTAGCGTTTGCCTTTACCCTTCTTTAATTCCACACGTACGTGTGAGTGAAACGACACTCTTTACGCTTCTTGTTGACAACATGTGGAACGCTGTAGAACAATTAAAATTGTAGAATGGTAACCAATTGCAAACTTAAATTAAGTTGAGTTTACATGTATTCGATGTAACTTTCCTTGTGCATTTTTCTTCTTTGAGTGAGTTTTTTTTTGTGACATCCGCCAGTGTAGACCTATCTTTATGCTTCTTTTTCAAATGCGCCTCGAGTTGCGCAAATGTCAAGATCGACTTGTCCGCTTCCACGGCCTTCCTTGCTCTTCCTAACAGTAGTTTCCGTGTAAATACGGATCGCTGGATATCCGCTAAGTTTTTGAAATGCGTGACCCATTCCTCTTCGTCCTTCCCATCGTCACCACTAAATTTTTCGAGGGTGTCCTCGACATCTTTGAATGAAATGGATGGTAGCATTTCTTCGTCTCCTGATTCAATATCTGTACGATTTGTGCTGTGATTGTCACTATTTTTTCTGTCTTCGGTGTCGTGATCTTCTCCATTATCTCCGTTGTTAGCACTCGTTTCGTGAACGTTGTTTTTACTATAGGGATTTCGATTCACGGTTTCACTGTTCTCACTATTTTGTCCAGCACTTTGTTCACTTTCGAAAACTTCACTATACTCGTCGTTATCAGTTTCTTCTATCTCTCGGTCATTAGTTTGTAATCGCGTAATTTCATGTTTCGAAATATTTCATCTATCTCTAAGTGCGCTTCAACCTCCTTCATTGAGAATAACCGAACAACTAAAACTCTGTTAACTGTTTTACATTAACCCGGCTATTTTTTTTAGGGTCTCACGGTTTTAGCCCCATGTGGAGTTGCACAAATCCCTATATTTGAATACATAATGTTCGTTCGATACACAATCCCTCTCCGGAAAGCAACGAGTTAAGAGAATCGTTTTTTTACTGACCGCGTCGGTTATGAACAATATTTTTCGCATTTAAAATGAAAACCTATTGGAACTATAAAAAATACCGGCGGCGACTGGGACCGCAACAATGCCGATATTATGGAAAATGTATATATTCGTCCGAAACCCAACGCAACATGAGGGTGTATCAGTGCGCACTAACTGTTTTCCGTCGCCATCAGTTCGTTTCTTCACACAAATACATAAAAACGATCATCTGATCCTCTTTTCTTGATGTGATTTTTTGGGAAATTTCCACTCAAAGGTAATTAACCAGCCAGGTACAAAATGAGTCGATAATGAACTGAAGATCTCTTGGGGACATTTACGTTTTGTCAGTGACTGTGAAAGGTTCTACGACGAATTAGTTGAAAAGATTTCAAATTCATCGCTGCATCGTTGAAAAAGAAAACCAAAATCAAGTGTAAAAATGGAGACGCCTTGCAGTAAAAGAATAAAAATCGACGCAGTGGAACATGAAGTACCAAGTGAATGTACTATTCATCCGTAAATGGCATGGAATGACGAGATGACCGCATTCTACAATGACGCGCATGGTGTTGATGCCAAAATGGATTTGAACGAAACTGCTGCGCAATGGTCTGGGGTTTCTCATTCATCACCGAAAGAGCGAACAAAGTGCACAATGTGTGGAAGCACTGAACATGCGACATCATCGTGTCCGAGCTCCTGTTGTTTAAAGGTTTGCATTTGTCCTGTTATTGGCGCACACAATTTGCGAATTACAAAATTTCGTTCTTTTTCTCATAGTGTGGCAAAGAAACAGCCACCTTCCAGGACGAATGTGCCGCGTGCTTAGAGTGGGCGTCAGCAATATGCAAAATATGCGGCGAACAAGGTCATTCGAAAAATGACTGTCCAGATCACTGGCGATGCTACCACAACACGGTAAGTTTTGACTTTGAAAATTGCAGGCATTCCACTAATTCACTTTTTTCACTTTTTCCAACTATTTTCAACATCTGAAAAAGTGAGGCTCTATTTGCACCATTTTCCAACTTTTTCAACTAATTTCCCTTTTATTCACATTTTTTTTGCAAAATATTACTTAAAAGAAAATAAATATCGTCGACAATGTAGTTATTTACAAGTAGAACTTCAAAACCGCTCCTGCGACGCTGAAAACGTTTCTCCTTATCTAGTAAACTTGACAATATCGTGGAAAAAGATTAATACTTTTGCCAGGACCTTGCATTCTATGAGTGAACTTATTTTTCTATTGACCACTTCATATTTGTACCCCTTACGTGGATTTCATTTGGTCAGTAGGTCAGTGCATATTTCACATATCGGACTCTGCTCCTACAGTTTTTGTTTAAATACATATTGCCAACATTGATAACTAACTTAAATATGGTTTCTATAAATAATGCACGTTTTTTAACCACAAATTGAGTAATTTGGAACCATTTATCATATCAAGAGCAACATCACTAAAGCATGTGGTTTTTCTTCAGAAAATAGTGAAAAAGTGATCAAATTTGCCCGAAAATTGTTGGCATTCTCACTGTCAATTGATTTATAAAAGGTGACCGAATAGTGAAAAAAAACCAACTCTAAATCGTTAATTTGAGAACACACTTTCGCTTTCTACTAAAAAAAGTAAAGTACACTTTAGCGCTAGTTGGCGACGTTGCGAGAGGTTAAAAAATCTTGGAAAAGGAGCACGAAATTCGATTATAATTTATTGATTATTGTATTGAAACAAAACCCTTTTCTAAATGACAAAAGTATGATTGGAAGATCTGAAAATAATAAGGAACGTAGTTTTGACGATTTGAAGGCCCTAAGAACTTATTGTTATCCGATTACTTGTTTTTGCCTCTGAACTGAAATGACTCAACCAAATGAAATATTATTTTTTAAACGGTTTTTAGAGCAAATATATCTTCTTCTAACTCTATCTACGATGAGTTATCAAAAGAACTCCATATGATATACTTAAAACTCAACGGCACATGTTTAAACAGACACTGTTATTAAATCGAGGATATCTGAATGTACCACAAGGGACAGTAAAGGAATGTGATCAAAAATTTAGAATTGTTTGTTCGATTGGAAACGAGTTGAACGATTGCTTAAAACAAGAATGACTAATCCTTAAAAGTTGTTTACCTTCGCTTGATTCAAATAGAACTTTAATTACCAATGAAACAAATGCTGGAAATGGCACTTCTTGTGTGGATTTTGGCGATCGAATAGTAGCCGAGATTGGTAAAAACACACAAGGATTTCCATTTCCACCATTTGTTCCATTGCCAAGTAAGGAATTTTACCAACGCACTTCAAGCAATTACTTCTAGTAATGACAGCTGCCAAATAGAGTACTACTTTGTATGAAAAAAGGTGTTCGATTTTTTTTACAGTGCCAAAATTTGTTCGATACTCTGTCCAGTTTCAGTACCCTATTTAGAGTACCACTCATGATTGACGTGCGTTGATTTTACTAAAAAACTTGAGGTAAAGTCTCGCTACATCGAATAAACTTAACTTTATCTCACGTTTTTGAGTAAATATTTCTTTCTCATTCCTTTTTTGAACATGATTCCTCAATAGATTAGGTTTTTTAATTGTGACACGTACATCGGTTTTCCACTTTTAGTTTACTTATCCGTAGAGTCATTTTTTTAGTCGAAGCCGAGGTCGAAGCTTGACGGGCAAATATTCTGAAAATTTACTAGCTGTATTCGGGGACTACAAGAAAATTGCTCATTAAAAATGTATTTCAATTCCTGATGCAGTAAAAGAAGCATTGCAAAAAGAAAATTCGAATTATTTTAAGTTTTTGTAATGGCAAAGTCCATAAAATAGGGCGAACTATCGAGAATTTTGAGCATAGAAAAAAATAGCTCTTTCCCAAAAGCTGAATTCGCTGTTCCTCTATTTTAAATGTGTTTTTCCTTAAATACTAACAATTGAATTTATGTCAAAAATCGCATCAGCTGGGGGTTTTTCCAGGAGATGATTATCTACATTCCAGACTTTCGCCCTATTTTTGAACCTTGCAATAGCTTCCAGTGCTTTCTTACGTCTTAACTTTTTTGTTTGTCAATTCTTTTATTGCTTGAATGTAAGGGACCTCTAGATTGCGTGCAGAATAAAACCTTTGCAGAAACTCGTACTGGTCCCAGAATACAGCTACCTGCAGCTACTTTCTGTTCGACTAAAAAAATTCTATGCGAATTTAGATTCACATGAGATAAGCGGACTAAACTACTGTGTACGAATAAAAAACTGAAAAACCGAGTACCCCGTAGGAAAATTGTTTGACGTTTCTTTGATGTTCGTTACGGGCGTAACGTTTACGAGCTATAACTTTTAATTTTCGGTTCTGAAAAAAACGTTATAAATTGACCGTTACATCACGGAACAAAAAAATAACGATAAAAATACCGTTATGTCAAAAGTAATAAATTTTGAGCCTGATATGAAGTCAATCGTCATATGGTTCAGAAGATATTGTTGGAAAATTGAATACGACGAAAAATGCTAATTTCACCGAAATTTATGTCGGGCTTAAAATTCATAACTTTTTACTACGTTTCAGGGGAAAAAAAGTTTATCAAAATCGGTTCAGTAGTTTTTGATATATTGGAAATATGCCCTTTAGTGAGGTTGCCCTCGATATAATTATAATAATTATTACAAACCCGACTGACGTGTTCAGGCACATGGAGAAAAATTTAAAATATTTTCAGTTCGTACAAAAAACTCTAATAAAATTGGAGTTAATTTACCAATTTGCCAATTTCTCATTGAATAACCTTTTATTTCCTTTGATTCCTCCAAGACTCTTTATAAGAAAATTTTCAAACTCATTACCATCGCGTGACTAGCGAATTTAAACTCTTCAAGTTAGCGCGGTCCATATGAGATCGTGTGGCTTTTCATATAATTTAGAATATCAGAAATTAGAATCAATTATGTCAACCTTTTCGAGGAAGTAATAAATCCCATTTAGAGCAATCCTTTTATCGACTTTGTACATCCTTTTCAACCTTTCGCTCAGAACATCGACCGTCATCTACCTGGGTTTGCGTAAATGCCAATTACTTGACAAAGTAGTTGTTTAAGAGTTCGAGGATGAAGAAAGTGAAAGTAACTTGCTCCAATCCTCATAAATATCGATGAAGTTTGATCCTAAGAATTTATGAAAATTGTGGAATATATTTTGATCTGAAACAAACTTACGCCGTATTTGAAAATTTCGATGGTCAAGACCATTGTCTCTAAAGTTAAAATTGAAGATGGTTACCGAATTGACACTATATTCAATGGGGATCGTTAGAAATAGGTTATAAAAGTTGGTGATGATAACTCACTTTTTCCCTACTTTTCGTTAAAAATCCAACTACAATTGTTAAAAGTTTCATATATGCAGAATGAGCACCAGCTGAATATCACCAGCTGGATCTACTAACACACCACCTTATTGTATGATAAACAATCAAACCACATTCTTTAACAATGTGTTTACTTCATTTCATACGTGTTATGCTTACGCGTAAGATGACGTTAACGTAGAAATGCACTGTGTGTAGGTTGTCTTGAATTGTATACAATACAAAGTGTTTTTGTTTGTACACCAGCTGGTGATATTTCAGCTGGTGCTCATTCTGCACATAAGAAACTTTTAGCAATTGTATTTTCAACAAACTATTTTCCCTAATTTTACTCACTTTTATCGTGGAATGCCTAAAATTGTGCCCGTGTTTGAAAGATTTCTTTGTCTAACGTCCGGATTTTTGTTTTTCAGATTGACAGTGACAGCGCTCACCGATGCAATATTCAATGATAGAAGATCCACGGAACTTCACATTTAAATGGGGCAGTAACGGAAACGCTATTGGTCATGGTGAATTCTATCAGCGTTTCTCAACGAAACGAATGTTAACTGACGTTACCAATTGTCAAGAAAAGCAGTGTCCACCTCATCACCATCACCATAATCAAACGCAAATTCACAATGTCACAATCAACCAACGTCCCACGTCATCATCAAAGTTTACGATAGCCAAGCAGAATGGGCGAATGGACTTAAAGTTTTGAGCTTGTCAATGAATTTATTGTATGATCCATATTGGTAATTAATAGTAAGCTTTTTAATAAAAACGAACCAAACAACCCAACCTAAAAGATCTTTTATAATCCTTACTCGAAACCATTCTCTAACGTTCGATTCTGTGAGGAACACTCATGGTATGAGACTAGAGACTGAAGTTAAACACACGGGACAACTTTAATACTAGAACCTGCATTCGGCACGAACACATGTGTAACGTGCATGCATCACGGCGAAGTTCGAAAAGCCGACAGGAATCATTCTTTCGCATTGTTTCAATTCAGCACAATTTGAATGGACCTGTGGTGAAGGCTCCTACCTACATATAAAACACAGTAAATGTGTTGCCGACAATAGCGCCGAGAATTGACTGACTTTATACACACAACATACACACTGAAAACCACACACCTTCGAATTCGCTTCTCTACACACAATGTTGTTTCACCTTTGAATCGCTCACGATGTACCGCTCATCAGAAACAACATAATATTCGTTCGATATAGAGCTGTGCGGGCGTACCTAATTTTTATGCCCACCCGCCCGTGACCGATGTTAACCAGTGAAACAAATGCCCGTCTGCCCGACGCCTGACAATTTTTTGACGCCCGCCTGATGCCCGCCCATTTTCTTTTCAAATGTTTGGCGTCTGCCTGATGACCGCCCAATTTTTTTTTTGAGGCGACCAAAATTGTTCAGTAGGCCTTGTTTATGCAATATCATCAAATCAACAGAATCAAAATAAAACACAAATGACGATTATGCAATGTTCTATCGCTGTTGGTCGATTGTATGAATTGTATCCGAACCAGATGTTGTTTTTGATAAATTTATTAGGCCCGCCCGTGCCTGGTGCTATTGGGCGAGAGCGGGCATCGGCGGGGCAAATGTTTTGGCTGCCCGCACAGCTCTAGTTCGATACACAATACCATTCCAGAAAGCAGCCTACGTGAAGATATGTTGCCTTTTGCAAGAGAAACCGATGACGAAACCGAAGACCCAAAGAAGCCCATCCTGTCATAAATTTAAGCGGTGAAGCATAAATTTCGTAATTGAAGCATTCGTGAATTATGTTTTGTTTTGCGGTAACAAATATGTCTATTATTTTTCTTCATATTTTCATACCAACGTGAATTTGAAGATGTAAACTACCTCATACTTCAACGACCTCCACCTCAACCACGTCATAAACTACACCTCGTAAACATTATCTGATAAACTCCGCCTCGTGATCGTCGCCTCATAAACTCTTCCTAAACGCCACGTGTGGAAATTATGTTTAACCCGGTATTAAAAACGATTTTCCAAGATTTCCCGGTATCTGTGTTTACCGACATTGGCTACGCCTCGATCGGCAAATGTCACACAGAAGTACCATTTCCATCATTTGCCCCATTGTTAAGTAATTTATTATTAATGAAGAGATGTAAACTGAATGCTGAAGCTAAACCGAACCTGAATTTTAAAATTTAAATTTCTTGCATATCTAGTTTCAAAATTTTTTTTAGTTGTTATTCTCATTAGTGTTCTGGTCTTTAGTAATCCTGGTGAGTACTTCACTAGCATTGGCTCTACTGTAGTTGAACAAAATGCCATTTTGATCGACCATTAAAGTAATTGTCGAGACTAGCATTCACTAATTCACCAGCATCTTTCGAAGCGTGATGAGGACCCTTCCCAAGGGGTATTCACTCCGGAGAATCTCATTTTAAAGTCAATAAGAATACTAGAGTCTATGCAAAAATCAAAAATCTAAAATTATTGGTCTTTGGACTAATTTTAGATTTTGTGGAATCTGTAGATTTTCTCAATAAATAGAAAATATTGTAACACATTTTAAAAGAATAACCAAGTGCAATCCATGAACCGAGTATACTTCAGATCACCATCAAAGATGTCAAGAACATTTTAATTTTGGCCGAATCATAACCAAAGAATCTTGAGCATCTTGATTTTTTTTAAAAAAATCCGAAAATAAACTGAAAGAATCTAATTTTCGTAATTTAGAACGTTTTCATGAGACCGAGCAGCGAGCAGCAAGTCAGACTTTTTAATACGATTTCCATCAGTCAAACTTGTCACAAGAGATCCTGACAAAGATCATAATTTCACAGGAGAATCTTAATTTTAGCCATGAAGTCTCAGACATCTTTCGCGAAT
>NW_023503973.1:0-17949 GCF_014529535.1 Bradysia coprophila | reverse complement strand
AGCCATGGAAACTGGCCTGATTCAGGAGAATCAGGGGAAAACATTAACTANTCGTTTTTTATTCTCATTCGAAAGAAGATAATAAACCTCGTCCAATGATTGGGTTGACGGCAATGTACCGAGCACAGAAGCTGAATTTCCACGTTGAATGTCTATGGATAGTCTCTGCCGAAGGAAAAGCGTAGCTCTCTTCTCGTTAGTGACATTTGAGATTCTCTGTGAAACATTGGACGAATTGAATACCAAAATCGTCGATACAATAATGGGTTTCATGAAATCCAAATGCAAATCCGTCCAAGGGAAAGAATCAAAACTCAGCAGAGAAACATTAGACCTGATCGCAAGCAGAGCAGAGTTGGTAAAAAACGGAGGACGAGATTCGGTGGAATACCGGAACCTGTCTACAAGTATCAACAAAGCAAGGAGATCAGATGAAAGAAAATATAATGTCCAATTGGCTCAAAACATAATTGAAGCTAACTGCAATATGAAAGTCCTACGGAGAAAAATGACAAACGCCAAAAAAGAAATCTTCAAATTACGAGACAAAACAGGAACGATCCAAACGGATCGAAATGCGATATTAAACATTGCAACAGAATTTTATGAGAATTTGTTTTCTTCAGCAAGACAGAGCCCAACGGAAGAAACCGAAGATAGACCAATAATAAGAAACGTGGGATCGGAGGAATATGCCCGACATAACTGTTGATGAAGTCAAAAGCTGCAGTAGCCGAGATGAAAAACAAAAAGTCTCCCGGAGAAGATGGTGTTCCAGTGGAAGCCATTAAACTAGGTGGAGACTCATTATTAAAGGCAATCACGGCTTTGTTTAATCAATGTCTCCCAATGGAAGAAGTACCAGAAGCCTGGGAAAATGCGGTAATTACATTGCTGCATAAAAAAGGAGATATAACAAAGCTGGAAAATACCGACCCATAAGCCTATTGTCAACACTCTACAAGTTGTTTATGAAAATCATTACGAAGAGGAACACTAACAAGTTCGACTTCTACCAACCTGTTGAACAAGCTGCTTTCAGATCTGGTTTCAGCACAAACGACCATTTGCAGGTGATGGAACGCTTATTGAGAAGTGTCGTGAATACAACATCGACATAGTCTTGCTATTCATAGACTTCGAAAAAGCTTTCGATTCAGTGGAAACATGGTCGATATTGGACGCATTAGACGAATGTAGAGTAGACTCAAGGTACTCCAACACAATTCGATATGTGTACAAAAAATGCTACTTCATGTATAAAACTTCATAAGAGCACGGAGAAATTCAGAATTGGCCGAGGTGTAAGGCAGGGTGACACCATTTCACCGAAATTATTCACGGCGATTCTGGCAGAGTATTTTTAGGAAGTTAAACTGGAGTAAAATGGAATAAAGATAAATGGAGAGTACCTGAGCAATCTCCGCTTCGCTGATGACATTGTACCGATAGCAGCGGAATCTAGGTCAGGCTCAGCTTATGCTACAACAGTTAAGTGAAGAGGCGAGCAAAGTTGGCCTCAAGAATGAACTTATCGAAAACAAAAGTCATGAACCAACATCGGGGACGATAGAGAAATCAAATTGGTGAACACTGTCATTGAACGAGTCGACAGCTATGTATATCTAGGACATAAACTGAAGTTAGGTCTGGACAACCAAACTGCAGAAATAAGACGTAGGATTGGTCTTGCATGGGCAGCGTTCGGAAAACTCAGACTTATTTTCAAAAGCAAAATGAATAATAGTCTGAAACGCAAAGTTTTCGACACTTGTGTCCTTCCAGTGCTCACTTATGGAGCGGAAACGTTAACTTTAACAAAAGCATCCGAAGATAAATTGAGAGTGACACAAAGAGCCATGGAACGGAGTATGCTTGGAATAACACTCAGAGATAGAATGACGAATCAATGGATTCGACAACAAACCAAGGTCGTTGATGTCATGGAAAGAATAGCATCTCTGAAATGGAGCTGGGCGGGACATATTGCAAGAAGGACAGACGAACGTTGGACCAAAAAGATCATGAACTGGCGACCATATAAAAGACGAGCTATAGGTAGACCACCAGAGAGATGGACAAACGGAATTAAGAATATTGCAGGTACAAACTGGCAGCAAATGGCAATGGATCGTACGAAATGGAAAGAAGTTGGAGAGGCCTACATCCAGCAGTGGATAGAAACAGGCTGAAAAAGAAGAAGAAGAAGAAGATGGCCAAAAAAGTAAAATTAAAAATATTTTGTCTCAGAATTGCATGAAATTTTGGCTATATAGTTTGATTAGCATTTCATACATACAGTTAAAATTTCATGAACTTTGGAGAGATTGTTTTAAATTTTTTTGTAACAATGCCATTTTTTGTCATAATGTATAGCCAAAAAAGTAAAATTAAAAATTTTTTGTCTCAGAATAGCATGAAATTTTGGCTATATGGTTTGATTAGTATTTCATACATACAGTTAAAATTTCATGGACTTTGGAGAGATTTTTTTTTAATTTTTTGTAACAATGTTATTTTTTGGTCATAATGTATGGCCAAAAAAGTAAAATTAAAAATTTTTTGTCTCAGAATTGCATGAAATTTTGGCTATATGGTTTGATTAGCATTTCATACATACAGTTAAAATTTCATGGAATTTGGAGAGAATTTTTTTTACATTTTTTGTAACAATGCCATTTTTTGGTCATAATGTATGGCCAAAAAAGTAAAATTAAAATTTTTTTGTCTCAGAATTGCATGAAATTTTGGCTATATGGTTTGATTAGCATTTCATACATACAGTTAAAATTTCATGGAATTTGGAGAGAATTTTTTTTTAAATTTTTTGTAACTATGCCATTTTTTGGTCATAATGTATGGCCAAAAAAGTAAAATTAAAAATTTTTTGTCTCAGAATTGCATGAAATTTTGGCTATATGGTTTGATTAGCATTTCATACATACAGTTAAAATTTCATGCAATTCTGAGACAAAAAAATTTTAATTTTACTTTTTTGGCCATACATTATGACATTATTAGCATTTCATACATACAGTTAAAATTTCATGAACTTTGGAGAGATTTTTTTAAATTTTTTTGTAACAACGCCTTTTTTGGTCATAATGTATAGCCGAAAAAGTAAAATTAAAAATTTTTTGTCTCAGAATTGCATGAAATTTTGGCTATATGGTTTGATTAGCATTTCATACATACAGTTAAAATTTCATGGAATTTGGAGAGAATTTTTTGTAAATTTTTTGTAATAATGCCATTTTTTGGTTGTATGGCCAAAAAAGTAAAATTAAAAAATTTTTGTCTCAGAATTGCATGAAATTTTGGCTATATGGTTTGATTAGCATTTCATACATACAGTTAAAATTTCATGGAATTTGGAGAGAATTTTTTGTAAACTTTTTGTAATAATGCCATTTTTTGGTTGTATGGCCAAAAAAGTAAAATTAAAAATTTTTTGTCTCAGAATTGCATGAAATTTTGGCTATATGGTTTGATTAGCATTTCATACATACAGTTAAAATTTCATGGAATTTGGAGAGATTTTTTTTAAATTGTTTGTAACAATGCCATTTTTGGTCATGTATGGCCAAAAAAGTAAAATTAAAAATTTTTTGTCTCAGAATTGCATGAAATTTGGCTATATGGTTTGATTAGCATTTCATACATACAGTTAAAATTTCATGGACTTTGGAGAGATTTTTTTTTAAATTTTTTGTAACAATGCCATTTTTTGGTCATAATGTATGGCCAAAAAAGTAAAATTAAAAATTTTTTGTCTCAGAATTGCATGAAATTTTGGCTATATGGTTTGATTAGCATTTCATACATACAGTTAAAATTTCATGGAATTTGGAGAGAATTGTTTTGTAAACTTTTTGTAATAATGCCATTTTTTGGTTGTATGGCCAAAAAAGTAAAATTAAAAATTTTTTGTCTCAGAATTGCATGAAATTTTGGCTATATGGTTTGATTAGCATTTCATACATACAGTTACAATTTCATGGAATTTGGAGAGATTTTTTTTTAAATTGTTTGTAACAACGCCATTTTTTGGTCATGTATGGCCAAAAAAGTAAAATTAAAAATTTTTTGTCTCAGAATTGCATGAAATTTTGGCTATATGGTTTGATTAGCATTTCATACATACAGTTAAAATTTCATGGAATTTGGAGAGATTTTTTTTTAAATTTTTTGTAACAATGCCATTTTTTGGTCATGTATGGCCAAAAAAGTAAAATTAAAAATTTTTTGTCTCAGAATTGCATGAAATTTTGGCTATATGGTTTGATTAGCATTTCATACATACAGTTAAAATTTCATGGAATTTGGAGAGAATTTTTTGTAAACTTTTTGTAGTAATGCCATTTTTTGGTTGTATGGCCAAAAAAGTAAAATTAAAAATTTTTTGTCTCAGAATTGCATGAAATTTTGGCTATATGGTTTGATTAGCATTTCATACATACAGTTAAAATTTCATGGAATTTGGAGAGAATTTTTTGTAAACTTTTTGTAGTAATGCCATTTTTTGGTTGTATGGCCAAAACAGTAAAATTAAAAATTTTTTGTCTCAGAATTGCATGAAATTTTGGCTATATGGTTTGATTAGCATTTCATACATACAGTTAAAATTTCATGGAATTTGGAGAGAATTGTTTGTAAACTTTTTGTAATAATGCCATTTTTTGGTCTGTATGGCCAAAAAAGTAAAATTAAAAATTTTTTGTCTCAGAATTGCATGAAATTTTGGCTATATGGTTTGATTAGCATTTCATACATACAGTTAAAATTTCATGGAATTTGGAGAGAATTTTTTTTAAATTGTTTGTAACAATGCCATTTTTTGGATCATGTATGGCCAAAAAATGTTAAAATTAAAAATTTTTTGTCTCAGAATTGCATGAAATTTTGGCTATATGGTTTGATTAGCATTTCATACATACAGTTAAAATTTCATGGAATTTGGAGAGATTTTTTTTAAATTTTTTGTAACAATGCCATTTTTTGGTCATGTATGGCCAAAAAAGTAAAATTAAAAATTTTTTGTCTCAGAATTGCATGAAATTTTGGCTATATGGTTTGATTAGCATTTCATACATACAGTTAAAATTTCATGGAATTTGGAGAGAATTTTTTTTTACATTTTTTGTAACAATGCCATTTTTTGGTCATATGTATGGCCAAAAAAGTAAAATTAAAAATTTTTTGTCTCAGAATTGCATACAATTTTGGCTATATGGTTTGATTAGCATTTCATACATACAGTTAAAATTTCATGGAATTTGGAGACAATTTTTGGTAAACTTTTTGTAATAATGCCATTTTTTGGTTGTATGGCCAAAAAAGTAAAATTAAAAATTTTTTGTCTCAGAATTGCATGAAATTTTGGCTATATGGTTTGATTAGCATTTCATACATACAGTTAAAATTTCATGGAATTTGGAGAGAATTTTTTTTAAATTTTTTGTAACAATGCCATTTTTTGGTCATAATGTATGGCCAAAAAAGTAAAATTAAAAATTTTTTTGTCTCAGAATTGCATGAAATTTTGGCTATATGGTTTGATTAGCATTTCATACATACAGTTAAAATTTCATGGAACTTTGGAGAGATTTTTTTTAAATTTTTTGTAACAACGCCATTTTTTGGTCATAATGTATGGCCAAAAAAGTAAAATTAAAAATTTTTTGTCTCAGAATTGCATGAAATTTTGGCTATATGGTTTGATTAGCATTTCATACATACAGTTAAAATTTCATGGAATTTGGAGAGAATTTTTTGTAAATTTTTTGTAATAATGCCATTTTTTGGTCTGTATGGCCAAAAAAGTAAAATTAAAAATTTTTGTCTCAGAATTGCATGAAATTTTGGCTATATGGTTTGATTAGCATTTCATACATACAGTTAAAATTTCATGGAATTTGGAGAGAATTTTTTTGTAAACTTTTTGTAAGTAATGCCATTTTTTGGTCATGTATGGCCAAAAAAGTAAAATTAAAAATTTTTTGTCTCAGAATTGCATGAAATTTTGGCTATATGGTTTGATTAGCATTTCATACATACAGTTACAATTTCATGGAATTTGGAGAGATTTTTTTTAAATTGTTTGTAACAACGCCATTTTTTGGTCATGTATGGCCAAAAAAGTAAAATTAAAAATTTTTTGTCTCAGAATTGCATGAAATTTTGGCTATATGGTTTGATTAGCATTTCATACATACAGTTAAAATTTCATGGAATTTGGAGAGATTTTTTTTTAAATTTTTTGTAACAATGCCATTTTTTGGTCATGTATGGCCAAAAAAGTAAAATTAAAAATTTTTTGTCTCAGAATTGCATGAAATTTTGGCTATATGGTTTGATTAGCATTTCATACATACAGTTAAAATTTCATGGACTTTGGAGAGATTTTTTTTTAATTTTTTGTAACAATGCCATTTTTTGGTCATAATGTATGGCCAAAAAAGTAAAATTAAAAATTTTTTGTCTCAGAATTGCATGAAATTTTGGCTATATGGTTTGATTAGCATTTCATACATACAGTTAAAATTTCATGGAATTTGGAGAGAATTTTTTTGTAAACTTTTTGTAATAATGCCATTTTTTGGTCATGTATGGCCAAAAAAGTAAAATTAAAAATTTTTTGTCTCAGAATTGCATGAAATTTTGGCTATATGGTTTGATTAGCATTTCATACATACAGTTAAAATTTCATGGAATTTGGAGAGAATTTTTTGTAAACTTTTTGTAATAATGCCATTTTTTGGTATGTATGGCCAAAAAAGTAAAATTAAAAATTTTTTGTCTCAGAATTGCATGAAATTTTGGCTATATGGTTTGATTAGCATTTCATACATACATGTTAAAATTTCATGGAATTTGGAGACAATTTTTTTTACATTTTTTGTAACAATGCCATTTTTTGGTCATAATGTATGGCCAAAAAAGTAAAATTAAAATTTTTTGTCTCAGAATTGCATGAAATTTTGGCTATATAGTTTGATTAGCATTTCATACATACAGTTAAAATTTCATGGAATTTGGAGAGATTTTTTTTTAAATTTTTTGTAACAATGCCATTTTTTGGTCATGTATGGCCAAAAAAGTAAAATTAAAAATTTTTTGTCTCAGAATTGCATGAAATTTTGGCTATATGGTTTGATTAGCATTTCATACATACAGTTAAAATTTCATGGACTTTTGTGAGATTTTTTTTTAAATTTTTTGTAACAATGCCATTTTTTGGTTGTATGGCCAAAAAAGTAAAATTAAAAATTTTTGTCTCAGAATTGCATGAAATTTTGGCTATATGGTTTGATTAGCATTTCATACATACAGTTACAATTTCATGGAATTTGGAGAGAATTTTTTTTAAATTGTTTGTAACAACGTTATTTTTTGGTCATGTATGGCCAAAAAAGAAAATTTAAAATTTTTTTGTCTCAGAATTGCATGAAATTTTGGCTATATGGTTTGATTAGCATTTCATACATACAGTTAAAATTTCATGGAATTTGGAGAGAATTTTTTTTACATTTTTTGTAACAATGCCATTTTTTGGTCATAATATAATGTATGGCCAAAAAGTAAAATTAAAAATTTTTTGTCTCAGAATTGCATGAAATTTTGGCTATATGGTTTGATTAGCATTTCATACATACAGTTACAATTTCATGGAATTTGGAGAGAATTTTTTTTAAATTTTTTGTAACTACGCCATTTTTTGGTCATAATGTATGGCCAAAAAAGTAAAATTAAAAATTTTTTGTCTCAGAATTGCATGAAATTTTGGCTATATGGTTTGATTAGCATTTCATACATACAGTTACAATTTCATGGAATTTGGAGAGAATTTTTTTTAAATTTTTTGTAACAACGCCATTTTTTGGTCATAATGTATGGCCAAAAAAGTAAAATTAAAATTTTTTTGTCTCAGAATTGCATGAAATTTTGGCTATATGGTTTGATTAGCATTTCATACATACAGTTAAAATTTCATGGAATTTGGAGAGAATTTTTTGTAAACGTTTTGTAATAATGCCATTTTTTGGTTGTATGGCCAAAAAAGTAAAATTAAAAATTTTTTGTCTCAGAATTGCATGAAATTTTGGCTATATGGTTTGATTAGCATTTCATACATACAGTTAAAATTTCATGGAATTTGGAGAGAATTTTTTGTAAACTTTTTGTAATAATGCCATTTTTTTGTTGTATGGCCAAAAAAGTAAAATTAAAAAGAGGGATTTTTTTGAAAGTGGACCAGGCTCCGTCGGAGCTATTTTTTCGCGGCGGTTTGTTCATATGCCCAGATAGCCCTTGGCCCCAATAGTCCAAAACCGCTGTCGTTTAATTTTCATATTTGCGTCTTGGCTGGTGGTGAAGGTGCAAAAGTCGAAAAAAGGGTGTTTTTATACGTGATTTACTGCCGCTACAGACAATGGACACACATGTGTGGCATCTCGTTGGATAGGTACTGTCCAGGAGAACCGGGGCAAGCATAGATATCTTACATGCACAGAACATGTTCGAAAATAACAAAAATATTGTGTCAGTCAAAGGCCGTAAATTTTGATGAACTTCAAAAGGTGATCATTCTCGCACCTGGAGAATGTTTATGGTTAGATCATTGGATGCAGACATCAAAAACAGCATAATTCGTGTATTTTTCGAAAATCAATATTTTGCTTTCAAGTGAAGGAAGACATTTGCTTTATACCCAAAAAAGTATCCTGAAACCTTTCACTTCTATGGCAATTGAGGTATAATTGTAGAGCTGGGTTAAGCCTCTATCAGGGCAACCACTGATCTGTTCAACAACAGTCACCAGGTACAAAATATCACCTAATAAAGCTCATCAAAATTTCCGGCCTTTGACTGATACATACTTTTTGTTATGTTTGAATAGTGCTTGAGTACACATTTGATATCTGTCTTTGCCCGGGTCTCCTGGACAGTACCTATCCAACGAGCCGCCACACATGTGTGTCCATCGTCTGCAGCGGCAGTAAATCACGTATAAAAAACACCCTTTTTCGACTTTTGCACCTTCACCACCAGCCAAGACGCAAACATGAAAATTAAACGACTGCGGTTTTGACTATTGGGACCAAGGGCTATCTGGGCATATGAACAAACCGTCGCAAAAAAATAGCTCCGACGGAGCCTGGTCTACTTTCAAAAAAATCCCTCAAATTTTTTGTCTCAGAATTGCATGAAATTTTGGCTTTATGGTTTGATGAGCATTTCATACATACAGTTAAAATTTCATGGACTTGGAGAGATTTTTTTTTAATTTTTTGTAACAATGCCATTTTTTGGTCATAATGTATGGCCAGAATGTAAAATTAAAAATTTTTTGTCTCAGAATTGCATGAAATTTTGGCTATATGGTTTGATTAGCATTTCATACATACAGTTAAAATTTCATGGAATTTGGGGAGAATTTTTTGTAATGTTACTGTAATAATGCTATTTTTTGGTTGTATGGCCAAAAAAGTAAAATTAAAAATTTTTTGTCTCAGAATTGCATGAAATTTTGGCTATATGGTTTGATTAGCATTTCATACATACAGTTAAAATTTCATGGACTTGGAGAGATTTTTTTTTTAATTTTTTGTAACAATGCCATTTTTTGGTCATAATGTATGGCCAAAATGTTAAATTAAAAATTTTTTGTCTCACAATTGCATGAAATTTTGGCTATATGGTTTGATTAGCATTTCATACATACAGTTAAAATTTCATGGAATTTGGGGAGAATTTTTTGTAATTTTTTTGTAATAATGCCATTTTTTGGTTGTATGGCCAAAAAAGTAAAATTAAAAATTATTTGTCTCAGAATTGCATGAAATTTTGGCTATATGGTTTGATTAGCATTTTATACATACAGTTAAAATTTCATGGAAATTGGTGAGATTTTTTTTTAAATTTTTTGTAACAATGCCATTTTTTGGTCATAATGTATGGCCAAAAAAGTAAAATTAAAAATTTTTTGTCTCAGAATTGCATAAAATTTTGGCTATATGGTTTTATTAGCATTTCATATATACAGTTAAAATTTCATGGAATTTGGAGAAGTTTTCTTTTAAATTTTTTGTAATAATGCAATTTTTTGCTCTAAATATACGGCCAAAAAAGTAAAATTAAAAATTTTTTGTCTCAGAATTGCAAGAAATTTTGGCTATATGGTGTGATTAGCATTTCATACATACAGTTAAAATTTCATGGAATTTGGAGAGATTTTTTTTTAAATTTTTTGTAATAATGCCATTTTTTGGTCATAATGTATGGCCAAAAAAGTAAAATTAAAAATTTTTTGTCTCAGAATTGCATGAAATTTTGGCTATATGGTTTCATTAGCATTTCATACATACAGTTAAAATTTCATGGAATTTGGAGAGATTTTCTTTTAAATTTTTTGTAATAATGCCATTTTTTGGTCATAATGTATGGCCAAAAAAGTAAAATTAAAAATTTTTTGTCTCAGAATTGCATGAAATTTTGGCTATATGGTTTGATTAGCATTTCATACATACAGTTAAAATTTCATGGAATTTGGAGAGAATTTTTTTTAAATTTTTTGTAACAATGCCATTTTTTGGTCATAACGTATGGCCAAAAAAGTAAAATTAAAAATTTTTTGTCTCAGAATTGCATGAAATTTTGGCTATATGGTTTGATTAGCATTTCATACATACAGTTAAAATTTCATGGAATTTGGAGAGAATTTTTTTTACATTTTTTGTAACAATGCCATTTTTTTGGCCAAAAAAGTAAAATTAAAAATTTTTGTCTCAGAATTGCATGAAATTTTGGCTATATGATTTGATTAGCATTTCATACATACAGTTAAAATTTCATGGAATTTGGAGAGAATTTTTTTTACATTTTTTGTAACAATGCCATTTTTTGGTCCTAATGTATGGCCAAAAAAGTAAAATTAAAATTTTTTTGTCTCAGAATTGCATGAAATTTTGGCTATATGGTTTGATTAGCATTTCATACATACAGTTAAAATTTCATGGAATTTGGAGAGAATTTTTTGTAATAATGCCATTTGTTGGTTGTATGGCCAAAAAAGTAAAATTAAAAATTTTTTGTCTCAGAATTGCATGAAATTTTGGCTATATGGTTTGATTAGCATTTCATACATACAGTTACAATTTCATGGAATTTGGAGAGAATTTTTTTTAAATTGTTTGTAACAACGTTATTTTTTGGTCATGTATGGCCAAAAAAGTAAATTTAAAATTTTTTTGTCTCAGAATTGCATGAAATTTTGGCTATATGGTTTGATTAGCATTTCATACATACAGTTAAAATTTCATGGAATTTGGAGAGAATTTTTTTTACATTTTTTGTAACAATGCCATTTTTTGGTCATAATAGAATGTATGGCCAAAAAAGTAAAATTAAAAATTTTTTGTCTCAGAATTGCATGAAATTTTGGCTATATGGTTTGATTAGCATTTCATACATACAGTTACAATTTCATGGAATTTGGAGAGAATTTTTTGTAAATTTTTTGTAATAATGCCATTTTTTTGTTGTATGGCCAAAAAAGTAAAATTAAAAAGAGGGATTTTTTTGAAAGTGGACCAGGCTCCGTCGGAGCTATTTTTTCGCGGCGGTTTGTTCATATGCCCAGATAGCCCTTGGCCCCAATAGTCCAAAACCGCTGTCGTTTAATTTTCATATTTGCGTCTTGGCTGGTGGTGAAGGTGCAAAAGTCGAAAAAAGGGTGTTTTTATACGTGATTTACTGCCGCTACAGACAATGGACACACATGTGTGGCATCTCGTTGGATAGGTACTGTCCAGGAGAACCGGGGCAAGCATAGATATCTTACATGTTCTGTGCCATTGTTCGAAAATAACAAAAATATTGTGTCAGTCAAAGGCCGTAAATTTTGATGAACTTCAAAAGGTGATCATTCTCGCACCTGGAGAATGTTTATGGTTAGATCATTGGATGCAGACATCAAAAACAGCATAATTCGTGTATTTTTCGAAAATCAATATTTTGCTTTCAAGTGAAGGAAGACATTTGCTTTATACCCAAAAAAGTATCCTGAAACCTTTCACTTCTATGGCAATTGAGGTATAATTGTAGAGCTGGGTTAAGCCTCTATCAGGGCAACCACTGATCTGTTCAACAACAGTCACCAGGTACAAAATATCACCTAATAAAGCTCATCAAAATTTCCGGCCTTTGACTGATACATACTTTTTGTTATTTTTGAATAGTGCTTGAGTACACATTTGATATCTGTCTTTGCCCCGGGTCTCCTGGACAGTACCTATCCAACGAGCCGCCACACATGTGTGTCCATCGTCTGCAGCGGCAGTAAATCACGTATAAAAAACACCCTTTTTCGACTTTTGCACCTTCACCACCAGCCAAGACGCAAACATGAAAATTAAACGACTGCGGTTTTGGACTATTGGGACCAAGGGCTATCTGGGCATATGAACAAACCGTCGCAAAAAAATAGCTCCGACGGAGCCTGGTCTACTTTCAAAAAAATCCCTCAAATTTTTTGTCTCAGAATTGCATGAAATTTTGGCTTTATGGTTTGATGAGCATTTCATACATACAGTTAAAATTTCATGGACTTGGAGAGATTTTTTTTTAATTTTTTGTAACAATGCCATTTTTTGGTCATAATGTATGGCCAAAATGTAAAATTAAAAATTTTTTGTCTCAGAATTGCATGAAATTTTGGCTATATGGTTTGATTAGCATTTCATACATACAGTTAAAATTTCATGGAATTTGGGGAGAATTTTTTGTAATGTTACTGTAATAATGCTATTTTTTGGTTGTATGGCCAAAAAAGTAAAATTAAAAATTTTTTGTCTCAGAATTGCATGAAATTTTGGCTATATGGTTTGATTAGCATTTCATACATACAGTTAAAATTTCATGGACTTGGAGAGATTTTTTTTTTAATTTTTTGTAACAATGCCATTTTTTGGTCATAATGTATGGCCAAAAAAGTAAAATTAAAAATTTTTTGTCTCAGAATTGCATGAAATTTTGGCTATATGGTTTTATTAGCATTTCATATATACAGTTAAAATTTCATGGAATTTGGAGAAGTTTTCTTTTAAATTTTTTGTAATAATGCAATTTTTTGCTCTAAATATACGGCCAAAAAAGTAAAATTAAAAATTTTTTGTCTCAGAATTGCAAGAAATTTTGGCTATATGGTGTGATTAGCATTTCATACATACAGTTAAAATTTCATGGAATTTGGAGAGATTTTTTTTTAAATTTTTTGTAATAATGCCATTTTTTGGTCATGTATGGCCAAAAAAGTAAAATTAAAAATTTTTTGTCTCAGAATTGCATGAAATTTTGGCTATATGGTTTCATTAGCATTTCATACATACAGTTAAAATTTCATGGAATTTGGAGAGATTTTCTTTTAAATTTTTTGTAATAATGCCATTTTTTGGTCATAATGTATGGCCAAAAAAGTAAAATTAAAAATTTTTTGTCTCAGAATTGCATGAAATTTTGGCTATATGGTTTGATTAGCATTTCATACATACAGTTAAAATTTCATGGAATTTGGAGAGAATTTTTTTTACATTTTTTGTAACAATGCCATTTTTTGGCCAAAAAAGTAAAATTAAAAATTTTTGTCTCAGAATTGCATGAAATTTTGGCTATATGATTTGATTAGCATTTCATACATACAGTTAAAATTTCATGGAATTTGGAGAGAATTTTTTTTACATTTTTTGTAACAATGCCATTTTTTGGTCCTAATGTATGGCCAAAAAAGTAAAATTAAAATTTTTTTGTCTCAGAATTGCATGAAATTTTGGCTATATGGTTTGATTAGCATTTCATACATACAGTTAAAATTTCATGGAATTTGGAGAGAATTTTTTGTAAATTTTTTGTAATAATGCCATTTTTTGGTTGTATGGCCAAAAAAGTAAAATTAAAAATTTTTTGTCTCAGAATTGCATGAAATTTTGGCTATATGGTTTGATTAGCATTTCATACATACAGTTACAATTTCATGGAATTTGGAGAGAATTTTTTTTAAATTGTTTGTAACAACGTTATTTTTTGGTCATGTATGGCCAAAAAAGTAAATTTAAAATTTTTTTGTCTCAGAATTGCATGAAATTTTGGCTATATGGTTTGATTAGCATTTCATACATACAGTTAAAATTTCATGGAATTTGGAGAGAATTTTTTTTACATTTTTTGTAACAATGCCATTTTTTGGTCATAATAGAATGTATGGCCAAAAAAGTAAAATTAAAAATTTTTTGTCTCAGAATTGCATGAAATTTTGGCTATATGGTTTGATTAGCATTTCATACATACAGTTACAATTTCATGGAATTTGGAGAGAATTTTTTGTAAATTTTTTGTATTAATGCCATTTTTTGGTTGTATGGCCAAAAAAGTAAAATTAAAATTTTTTGTCTCAGAATTGCATGAAATTTTGGCTATATGGTTTGATTAGCATTTCATACATACAGTTACAATTTCATGGAATTTGGAGAGAAATTTTTTTAAATTGTTTGTAACAACGTTATTTTTTGGTCATGTATGGCCAAAAAAGTAAATTTAAAATTTTTTTGTCTCAGAATTGCATGAAATTTTGGCTATATGATTTGATTAGCATTTCATACATACAGTTAAAATTTCATGGAATTTGGAGAGAATTTTTTTTACATTTTTTGTAACAATGCCATTTTTTGGTCCTAATGTATGGCCAAAAAAGTAAAATTAAAATTTTTTTGTCTCAGAATTGCATGAAATTTTGGCTATATGGTTTGATTAGCATTTCATACATACAGTTAAAATTTCATGGAATTTGGAGAGAATTTTTTGTAAATTTTTTGTAATAATGCCATTTTTTGGTTGTATGGCCAAAAAAGTAAAATTAAAAATTTTTTGTCTCAGAATTGCATGAAATTTTGGCTATATGGTTTGACTAGCACTGTTTCCCGGCCTTCGGCCGGGTCGTACTGTACCCAGGGAAAAGTTTCGTTATTATATTTTCGACCCTACGAGTCGTTTTACATATATCGTCTCATTTTCACTTATCTTAGTTGGGTAGTCAGATAGATCTTATCAAAGACATTACAATAAAAACCTTACAAGACATTTATTTCAAATTATCGTTTTTTTCTGCAAATTTATTGTTTCGATTAGCCGCAAAATTATCAAACATGCGTTTCGTTGACTCATAGCGAAGCAACCATTGGACGTTCGGTTCACTACAGGCGCCTTAGCTAGAGTCGAATATCAAAGCGGGCTGAGCCACGTCTTCAACGTGGCGATTAATCTTAAATTTTCATCGAATAAACTTTTTACCAAAAATGCTCTGAAAATGAAAATTTCTTTGAAAATACGTCTCCAAAAGTTAATCGAAAAGTCAAGGTTAATTACGAAAAACAACCTTAAAATCCGAATTAATCCGAGCGTCTGCTAAATTGTATAGAGCTGAAACGATATTTTTGTTTTTTACCGTCATGTCATATGATCAAGTCGGTGAATATATTTTAAAAACATAGCTAACGCCTTCCCGTGGCAAACGCCTATTCAGGGCCACGGAGACCCGTACTCAGAAGTTTGGAGTGCAATAACTTTGAACAACCATAAATGTATTTGTAACCACACTGCATCACAAAAACCTTCGTTATAATTTCTTCTAAACGTTATCTTCTGTTGAAATTGCTTGCAGCAATTTCGAAAGCCCCGTCCCGAAGTAAAATTTATTAATCCCAGCATTTCCATCAACGGCTTTTTTTCAAATTTTTCACATTTAACTAAAATTCAAGATGGCGGCTTGCGGCCATTTCGTTCGACAACTAAAGGCACTTCTACCACTTTTAATTATCGTTACCTTTCAAACAAAAAAAAGTTCACGAAAGTCGGATAAAATTTACTTAAGATATAAGCAAAAACATTAAAATTCAAGACGGCGGCCAACGGCCATTTGGTTGGGGTATTATAAACATCACAACCACTTTACGATTGTCTTTACCTTTCAAACAAAAAAAAATTCATCAAATTAGCATGAAATTTACTCGAGATATAGGCAAAATCACCAAAAATCCAAGATGCGGCGGCGGCCATTTTGTTAGGACTCTAGAAACAGTAGCATCGTGTCACAATCATCAATACCTTTCAAACAAAAAAAATTCATGTAATTAGCATAAAATTTACTCGAGATATCAGCAAAATTCACTACGTTCACTGTACGGCCGAGTAGCATCGATTAGGCTCACTCCAAGAGACGTAGCTCCCGATCCAATGAACCGAATTTCATGAACTTTTTTTTCCTTGAAAGGTATATGGTCAATACCTATGAAATGGCGCTAAAATAACCGAAATCCGATCGTCCTTTCCTGTTATATTGCAAGAAACAGTTGGAGCCCTCCGCCAGTTTCACATCAACGGCTCTAGCTCACGAGTAGGACTTCCGATTTTCATGAATTTTTTTTAATCGACAGGTATTGCAAATACCTTTCATTTGACGCATCACATGCGTCTAGCGTTTAAACTGCCGGGAGATATATTTGAAAAACCCTAAATCACTTATAGGGCCCTAACTTTGGAAGGGCCACCCTAGATTGCTCATCTTCGACCTTGAATCAGCATTACCAAACGGGAAAAAAAAAGAATTTTGGAAAAAAGTTGCGTTTTACTCAAGTTATCGTGCAGACGGACGGACAGACAGACAGACAGACAGATTTTTTTTTTCGCTGATTCGGCATCTCTGAGTAACCCCAAAAGGTTTGCCCTTACTCAGGGATTCCGATTCGGCTTGTTACAAACCCAGTAGTAAACGCATGAGACCCCAGTACTTCGTACGGGTCTAAACAATCTTTGAGGTGCTAGTGTGAGGTCCGAGGCCGACTTTTAAAAGACAAAATTAATGATGCTCCGATATTGTTTTTTGAAATGACTTCGGACGGTGTTTTTTAAAATCTGTTTTGAGAAACGGTCCCGCAGCTTCGTTGACTTCGTCAAATACTTCTTATTTGGAAAATTGGCTCCCAAAAACTGGCTGGTTGACTTGGTAGAGGTTGATTTTAAAATCGACATCGACCGGTCGATCATTTACAAGTCGTAGAGCTGACCAGTTGATCCGTTAGAGGTCGATTTTGAAAAACGGCTTCGTACTACTGACTGGCTGATCTGTCAGGGACGAATTTTGAAAAACGGTCCCGAAGAGCTGACCGGTTGAACTCTCGGAGGTCGATTTTGAAAAATGACCTCGGACGGCTGACCGACTGACTCATTGGAGGTCCATTTTGAAAAACGCCGTCGGACGGCTGATCAGCTGACGCGTTGGAGGTCAATGTTGAAAAACACCGTCGGACGGCTGACCAGCTGACCCCTAGGAGGCCGGGTGCTCCGAGGTGCCCCGATGTGCCCGAGGTGCGCCGTGGTGCTCCGAGGTGCGCCGAGGGGCGTCGTGGTGCCCTACGTTCAGATTTATATGTATAGATTAGCATTTCATACATACAGTTACAATTTCATGGAATTTGGAGAGAATTTTTTTTAAATTGTTGTAACAACGTTATTTTTTTGGTCATGTATGGCCAAAAAAGTAAATTTAAAATTTTTTTGTCTCAAGAATTGCATGAAATTTTGGCTATATGGTTTGATTAGCATTTCATACATACAGTTAAAATTTCATGGAATTTGGAGAGAATTTTTTTTACATTTTTTTGTAACAATGCCATTTTTGGTCATAATATAATGTATGGCCAAAAAGTAAAATTAAAAATTTTTTGTCTCAGAATTGCATGAAATTTTGGGCTATATGGTTTGATTAGCATTTCATACATACAGTTACAATTTCATGGAATTTGGAGAGAATTTTTTTTAAATTTTTGTAACTACGGCATTTTTTGGTCATAATGTATGGCCAAAAAAGTAAAATTAAAATTTTTATCTCAGAATTGCATG